>NW_011888902.1:2266822-2274826 GCF_000151845.1 Pteropus vampyrus
CACTGATGAATGAATGATCAAAATCAACACATAGTTAAACCAGGATCAAACCGAAGCAAAACAAAATCTTAACACAGAGAATTATAAAGTTTACGAAGCATCTACACATATATTATCATTTTCAATCTGCACGATAGGTAAGGTCAGGAATACCAACCACATATAAAGAGAAAGTGAGGTTTGATGAGATTCACACAAGGACACAGCTGATGGTTAAGAGGGTGGACCCCGGGGTAAGAGAACTTGCATCGAAACCTAGCTCCCTCACTCACTAACTGGACCAATGCCATAGCTTTCTCGTCTATAAATGGGGAAAAACAATGGCAGCTACCTCAAAATTCTGCTTCAGAGGTAAATGAGAAAATTCACGTAAATTTCAGGGATGTAATGAACATCAGCTATTATTGTTGTTTTCGCTGTTGAGTGCCTTACATCATGTCACAAGCTAGTGTTTGGATCGAGGCTTAAAGAGGGACATAATGAAAACTAAAATGGCATCTCCTGGAAACAAAGTCTCATTGAGATTCGACCTGCAATAGGAGAGCCATCAGGGGTCTTTTGCATGACTCTCTCTCTCTGTGGCCACATATGCTCTCATTTTCGTTTCTGTCTGTACGTCCACTGCATTGCTTCTCTCCGCAGAAGGAATCTCTCATCATGCTCATCCATAGCAAATGGCCAAAGGGACAGTCCCAGCCTTAACTCCATATATTACTCCAGTCCAAGCACCTACCATTGTCTGCCTACGAACCTGGACATAGAGAGGAAACTGTGGATGGTTTGGAAGGAACCTGTGGATAGACCAATTTGACCAGAGTGGTGTTTCCAAAGAAAGGAGCAGGGAGACATGAGATTTAGAAATAATAATAGATAAGTGATGGCATCTAATCCCTAATGGAAGGTTTCAGACTTTCCTTAAAGGGCAATGGGGCAGTAATTAAAGGCTCTTGAATCAGAGATAGCCATTTATAGAACACGCATTGGTGAAGTAGCCACCCCGCTCAGAAGTTTGCATTAATCATGCAAAGAGATATCATGGACATTTGGTTCGGCTATGATGTTTCGGTTTGATGGGATGGAGAGAAGAGTGGAAACAGGGACCCCAGCAGGGAACTGGGGGAGAGCTGAGGACAGAGATGACTCGGGCTGAGCTGGGATGCCAGCGGGGGCCGTTAAGATGGAAGACAGCGGGGAGAGGCACTGAAGAGCAGGGACTGACCGGACTCGGAGGCGGAGCAGACATGGTGGGAAAGAGGACGGTCGGAGGTCATTTCAAGGTGCTCAGTGTGGGTGATGGAGAGACTCATGATACCACGGACAGGAAAAGAAAGAGGAGGAAAAATTGGCTTGGAGATGGAGATAACGAACTCTTTTTTCGAGGTAATAGCTGCCCGTTGAAGATGACAATCCAAAAGAGAAGAACAGAGTTTTCTCTCTATCCCTACAGAGAATGTGTCCCATCAGATAGGAAAGAACGGCTTATAAGTTAACGAGAAAAACAATGCGCATATTATTTGATTTGCTTCTAAACTAAAATTGAGCTTTGTATTATTACTTCAATTTATGAGTTTTAAATAATACATTTACTTTTAAGGCACATCCTCCCTCCCCAAATTTAGTTAATCATACCAATCCGAGGTGACAGTTGGGAGAGTCTCAGAAATGTCACCGTGATGTTGGCAGTCCCTCCCGCCACTGATGACCTCTGTATTTCAGATGCTCCGAGATGGTATACGCTCGATTTAAATATGCAGACATTTAATCAAAAATAAAAAATCCCTGTTCATCCCTATTAGGAGTGTTGTGTTTTTGTCTTGTGTACCGCGTTTATGTTTGTTTGCCTTCGATGAGTTCAATGACGGAATATTCCCTTCTGTGCATGTCCCATTCAACCGGCCACAGCTCACTCTTCTGCGTGCTTTCCACCCTCTACGCATGGCCTCTGTCCGTACTCTGCCCAACTGCAGGGCTTTCATTAGCCCAAACTCCCTGGGCTGCTCTATTCCCTCCACGCATGCCTAGTCAACTATGCAGTCATTACTTTTCTCATATAGAAACGGTCTTAACTTAGAAGGTTACGCCTTCTTCAAAGGGAGGGAGGAAACGTAGGATGAGGGAAATGAAACTCTTTATCCCTTTCAGAGGCATTTTAACAGCTTTTAAAAAATCTTCGGTCTTTTCTTGACATACATGTAGTATTGTTTCGTCCTCAGTGCTCATATACATTGAGAACCGCTTGTTTGTGAAAAATGACGAAGAGCGAAGTATATTTTCATTCCGTTATCTCACCTCTTTAGCTTCCCCAAATGTTGGGGTATAAATAACCCCGTAATTTTAGCACTGGGGGGTGGAATGAGTTTTTTTTTTTTTATAAGTGGTAACAGGTGGAAAACATGCTCTAGCAATTGAATTGGGTCAACCCAATGCCCCTTAAACTTCTAATGAAAATTCCACGTGCATATTTGATCATTTTAAGTGTGGGGGACTTTTCGACTGGCTCAGAGACAGCTTGAGAGAACAGATAAACTATGTGTCTCATGATTTTTTAAAAAGATAGAATTTAGTATTAATTTGATTTGGTGCCAGGGGCGGGATGAGAAAAATATGAAGTCTTTTTCAACTTCATGGGCAGATTACTTTGAAACGCGAGTCTACAAACTCACCGAAATGATTACTTCATTTTTTTTTTTTTAAATGTTGGTTAACTGCGGCTGAATAGCGTTTTTGTTGAATTCTGCCTTCCCCTCTTTTCCTAAAATTCTAAAGCCCAAATGTCAAAAGGAAACGAAGCTCAGAATTGGGATATAAAAAGGAAAAAATTCAGATAGGTTTCTGGCACCAGCTGGCTTCAGAAATGCAAGCCAGGCAGTGCTTTGCGTTTTGTTCAGAATAGTTGGAAGTCTACCTAAATTTCAGAGATGCCTACCTCTGGGAACCAGAGCACCAGGCGAAGGGACCTGCCAGTTCTTGGGAAAGGCGGTGAGTGCAGCCAGCAGCGCTCTTCCTGCCGTGAGGTGCTCGGTTGTTCGGTGCTGCCCGCCCACGTCGCCGTGTCCCACACCCGCCACTGGGACCCGAGCAGAATAAACACCGGGCAGGGCTTTTCTCTCTGACAGACTGAAAACACATGATCACAAAGAGCAAGATTTGGTGATTTACAGCTGCCCCGAGATTTCGAACAAGCTCATCTTCCTAATGGAGGGTGTCAACTGTGCGTCCTGTCTGTCCCCGGGAGGGCTGATGGCTGAGGGGAAGGGCAGAAGACAGCAGGCGAGAAGAGTGCCATCTTGGTTGCTGGGCTTGGATCTGAATTTGCACTGGGACCTTGAAAAAGGGTCACCTTCCAGTGCCTCGGTTTCTCAGTGCATCAGGTCCCTGGTGTCTCTGAAAGCGGGGCGGGGACTAAAGCGTGGCTAACATGTTACCTCCGGTTGCTGTTTATTTTCTCTTCCTGTTTTCTCTGTTGCCGCGTACATCCTAGCCTGGCTTTAGGGCCTGGTTTGGGGGAGGGAAACAAGCAACAAAAGGATGGGGAAGGTGCGCTGCCAAGTTTAGGACCCACTCGATCCCATGCCAACTGCCTCTTCAGCTCTGTCTGTTTATTCTTGGCAAAATGAAGCTTCCTGTTTTTAAGACAAACAGCTTATAAAAAACGCTTATAAAGGCTGCTTGGACATCAAAACACCCTTGCCAAACAATATTTTGATGATTTAACATGTAAATGCATCAAAACAATGCGAGCAACATTTCCTATAAAGTTATGTGTGGGTTTTAAAAATGAAGGGGATCGTGCTTAGCCAAACGGACTTTGATTTTTGAAGATCAAAAACATCTGAAAACTAGTTTGAGAGGTTTGCTAAGTCTAGAAGGAGGCAACCCAATCACGCTCATCTGAAGCACGAGCAAACAATTTGTTATTCGAAGAGCTCACGGATGTGATTGCTCTTCAATCTCTGGGCTTGTGACTCTCGTAGCCAAAGTAATCTTTATGAAGTAGTGAAGCCCCTGAAACAGTCTAAGGACTAGAGCCCTCAGCCTGTCCACAGGGGTGGAGGGGGGTCAAGGCCAGGCCCCTCAGCCCCTCGGTGCAATTGTTTTCATCCTCCATCCCTGCCCTAGGAGATGTGAGATTCCCCATCACTGCCGATTGGATGGGTGGTTTTTGTCAGATAGGAACATAGCTATCGAATCTCCGACTCCTATTTTCAAATCTCTAAGTCTACTTCTAGATTCAGAAACCGATAAGGCTGTCACCTCGTTGGGATGGATTGGTCCTCAGATGTGTAATTTTTTTCCCACTCAGAATTCTGTACGCCCATAGATGTATTGGGAAGTACACAAATTCCATATTACCCCCAACGAGATCTCCTACAGAGCTCCCATTGTGACAACTATAGCAGACAATAGATTTAGGTTCTGGACCAATGCACAGATTTTATTAAGCATCTACTATGAGTAAGTTATTATAATAAGTAAAGTTCTGAATAAAAATATGAATAAAAGACAGTCTTTTGACCTTAAGGAACTTTGAGAATAACGGAGGGAGTTCTGTGGGGATAAGGATTTGAGACTCTGTGTGATAGAACCTCACGGAAGACACCTATGAAAATCCAGATTTTTCAGATGAGAAAGAAATTTCTCCCTGGAGAATCATCACAATGCTTTTGGAATATGCGGTACTTATGAGAAAGGATAGGTAAAGTTTTAGTCATAAATGTGGGAAGAGGCAGAAGCATTCGGGTTGAATAGAATAATTACAAAGTCCCGAAGAAGTGAAACACGTGGTTAAGTTAGTATAAAGATCTAGAAAAGTTGGAATAAAAGACCAGTATGGTGTTTTCCAGCTGTAGTCCTCTGAGAGATGTATGATTCTTGAGGAAAGGCATTAGATAATTAAATTTATTAGGAAAGTTTTGTGTCAAAAACGCTAAAATCTGAAAAACTGCAGGATTTTTGGGAACGTTGAACAGACTTCTTTCCAAGAGAAGGTATAAAAAGACAATATGCATTTAATTCATTTGACAAATATATGCAGCAAAAAGGTGGTATTACTAGATTGGTAGATCAGAAAAAGACAGTAGTTGTAAGAGTTGTAAAAACATAATGAGCTTTAATATGTAAATTGACATTATTTGTTCTAAGCATAGTGTCTGGCACATATATGATAAATGTTCATTTTTGTTATAGTTTTTGCTACTTGGACAAGGCATTTGACAAGGATTTTCATGGTATCTTTGTAGACAAAGGGAATACCTATCATCCGGATGATACGGCCGATTGCTCCTAGGTTACAAACCTGCATAGCATGCGGCTGTATTGAATATTGTAGGCAACCGTAACACAATGGTAAGTACTTGTGCATTTAAACATAGAAAAGATACAGTAAAAATATGGTTATGGTACTTTTACGCTACAACATTAGATCATCACTGGGCGAGAGGCATTTTTCAACTCCATTATAATTTTATGGGACCACCATCATATACCCAGTCTGTAAATGTTGACAAAAACATTTTTATATTGTGCATGGCTATACTTGGTAGTTTTTTTATTTGAAAGAGGGCTTAGACTCAATTTGTATAATACCATGTGGTGGAATTAGGGCCAATAATTCTTTAAGTCTTTTCAGAAATGTTTGTTGAATGTCAGCTCTGTGGTGAGCCAGGAAACAAATATGAATACGAGGAGGTCCTGCCTAAAAGAGCTCAGGGTTCATAGGCTGACAGAAACAAAGGTAGCCATGATGCAGCATGATTCATGGGACATTAGTTGCGCAAGGGAAGAATGAGCAATTAACTTTGCCTGACAGGGATTTTTTTTTTTTGACCAATGTTATAGCTCACAGATTTTAAGTATTCTCGTAGTTCTGTAAGATTTACCAAAAAAAAAAAAAAAAAAAAAAAAAAGTCGTTTAGAAAAAAGTGCCAGCATCTTGTAGCTCTTGTCCTGTAGCTTTTCTTTCCCCAGAGATAACCACTGTCACTTCTTTTAGCTGATTATCGTACTGCTTATTTCCATGTCTTTAATGGCACGGTTGCATTGCTACTTCTTGATTTTTCAGTTTTAGAATTTATCTATTGGCTTTCCCTTAGGAAAGAGGAGACTTTGCCCTATTCCTTTCACCGCACGTGTGTACCCTTCCGCCCGCCAGCCTCTCCATAACATTACGTTGCATTTCTGGTTAAAGCAAATATTCTGTTATCATGGTTATACAAATCTGTTTACGTTTCCTTTTCTGCACAACTTGTAATTTTCCCTAGAATTACTTTTTTTTGCTCATTTCTAAATTTACTTAGTTTTATATGTACTTGTTACTAATTCAACCTCAAACACTTTGTCATTTGTCTGAAATTTTTTCTTAAGACATTCAGGGCCAGTTGATTGCCATTCAGTCTCATCTTCCAGAATTTCTTCCCAAGCCTTCTGAGCTCCTCGAACTGGACTGGTGGTCGCCATGTTCCTAGGGCATAGCTCCATCCTGGCATCTCTTTGCCCGGCCATCTTGAAAATTCCTTTGCCTTTTTCCTGTTTGAGTTTCCCACTTCCTGGATGCCATGTCTTCTCTTAGTTAATAACCTTTCTTGGATGATCACATGATCTAGTTATTTTCCATGCAAGAGAAACTGCGAGATAAATATTCGAGATGTCGTTGACCTGATAATATCTTTATCTTACCCTCGTATTTGATCGACGGTTTATCGGGGTCTAGACATCTAGGTTGGAGATCATTTCCCTTCAGAATTTGCAGCCTTTGCTTTATTGCCTTTGACCTCTCGGAGTTGCCGAGAAGTCTAAAAAGTCTGGCTGATTCCTGATCCTTTGTATATGACCTATTTTTCTTTTTCATCGTTGAAAACCTTTAAGTTCTCTCTGTTGAAATTTCACAATGATTTACTTTCATAGGAGTCTACTCATATTTCCTTAACTGGGTATTCGGTAAGCTGTTTCAATCTGGTCTTTCCATTTTGGAAACTTTTCTTGAATAATTTTATTGATGTTTTCCTCCTCTCCATATCTCTATTCTCCCTGGAACTCCCGTTTTTTTGTTTGGATTTTGGACTACTCGTCCTAGTCCTATGATGTCCATACATTTCTCTTCTACTAACAACGTCTTCCTTCCTTTAAAAAATAATCTCTGATTCTCATTGCATGGTTGCATTTATATTTTATCTCCCTGATAACAGTAATAAAAAGTTGTCGATATCGAAGTCTTCTTTTCTCTGCAAATCATCGTCTTAGCCGAGTTGCTTTGTGTGATGGATTGGGGGAGGAGCATGGGTTCTTCTTGGTTCTGCATTTTCCGTGTTGGACGCTCTCCTCCAGGGTCTGGCAATTTTCGCGTGTAAGAGCAGGGCACTCAGAAGCTGATTTGCTGTTCCAAGAGCATGAACGAGGACTGTTAACCGTCAGTTTTACTGTAGAGTGATTTGGCTGGGTGGTTTTAATGGAGAATCTCTGCTGTCAATTTCTTTCTATCCTTCTTTTTGGCAAAGAAATATTTCCCATGGAAGACTTTTTTTTTTTTTTTTTTAAATGTCATGCCCAGCAGCTAGTGTTCTGAGAGCCAAGAGGACACACAGAGAGAGGGTGTTTGCTTTTAGCGTGCACTGCACTATTTTTTAAAGTAAGACATCTGCACCATCAGCTGTGCCTGCTGCTTCTTAAGGTCCTGTGTTTTGCTCCTTCTAGACAATAAACTGGGGTGGAACAGTCTGGCATAGTGAGCCAGGGAACTGGCGATCTGCCCGTTTCTTATAAAAAATGCTTCCAACCGATTTTTAAAATTTATCCACTCCCTTCTACTCCTACTTCTCAAGGTACCAGATGAGGCCAAATTTTGAGCCTTTGGAGATTATGTACTATAAATCTGGGTTTGTTTTCAGTTTTCTCCATGCTGGCTTAGTCCTTCTTTTCCTTGGGTATCTAACTCATTTACTGTTTATCTATCTACTTTCCAGCTTACAGAATTTTCTTCTCTCTTGTTCCCCTTATCTTTGAGAGTTT
>NW_011888902.1:2275901-2306416 GCF_000151845.1 Pteropus vampyrus
TTCACAGCCAGAACTGCAAAAGGGATTTCAGCAACGGGCCTAATCACCCAGTGCGATTCACTCTCCTTTAACTCGTCTTCACTGACAAAGTAAAAAATGGACGACAGTAATGGAAAACGTTATTTTGGTCGGAAAATTAAAATCTGTGTCTTACAGGTGTCGTTACTGCTGTTGATGTTGTTATTCCCAATAATACCAATATCCAATACACATGCGTTTATTTATAATTCGATAACGCACCGCTGAGTAATCATATTGTTGTCACAGGTCGATCCCATTTCCAGACACTCCTACGGCAAGAGCGAAGCGATTTCTTTAAAAGTGATATTCGACGGTTGACTGTTGACGCAGCGTTCTATTATTAACTAACATGTAATTAGCTGATTAAAAAATACCTCAACTGAATAGCATGGAACTTAATACGATCTACCAAAATGGAGAACTCCACAGTTTCTCACGACTGGGAGCAAAATTACAGTGCAGGGAAACTGGAAATGAGAAGATGCCAGCTGGAGAGATGCGGAGTGTTTCGGATCACTGTGTGTTTATGACCTCTGTGTTCTAGAAAAAAACGTTAATTAGATTATGCTGTTTGAGAATCTTGTAACACCATGGCTCTGGGCCGGCCTCATCAGAACCACACATCTGAAGTTTAATTAAGCTGTTTCAAACGTCGCCCATATTTCTGAGCTTTGAAAAAGCCATAAATGTAGGAACTAATAAATAACGGTGGAAGAACGTTGAGATTCCCTTGGACGGCAGTGTTCAGGGTAAAATTATGGGCCGTACCGTGGTTTACTGCACAGAACGTGCACGTGAGATGAAGCAGTAGTACTGTCTTCAAGAGTGTTTGGAAAATAAACACGTGCCACGTGGGCACTGTAATTGTAGGAATGTATCGAGTCGTCTTTAGACATTCAAATCATTCTCTACTGGTATGTCTACACCTCAGGTTGGGGTCAAAACACAGAAAGGCATATGAGTTCCAGCATAAAGAAAAGGAAGCGAAGAGAGAGAGAATTTCATTGATGGACAGTTTAGCTAGTCATAATGTGAGTGGGCTTAATCTCCTTATGTTATTAATGTTTTTTATTTGCTTTTTAATTGTGGTAAAAGATACCTAACATAACATTTGCCATGTTAACTGTTTTGGAGTGTATAGTTCAGTGACATTAAGTACACTCACATTGTGGTGCCACCATCGCCACCTGTAGAATTGATGTCAAGTTCTTTTGTTAATTGCTTTCAAAAAGTGAAAAAAGAAAAAGAAAAAAAAAAGAAAAAGAAAACCTGTTTTAAATTCCCCTAGGAATATTTAGTCACTTTAGCCAAGGGCTGAAAATATGCACGACGCTACATCTGTGTCCGTCTGCATCCGTAGGAGCTAGCGTGATCCTGCCTCACAATCCTGCAATCGAAGTGTTTACAGGGTTCGATGGTGTCACCAGATAAATGAGTTGTGACTGAATAAAACAACTGTTCAACCAGACTTATGGAAGGAGGATATTGACTATTCTTGAGAAAATAAACAGACCTGACAGAACAGAATCTGGCACTACCGACCACTTTGATTAGGCTATTTCATTCATTCAACAAACACTGAGTACCCGCGTGCGCCACACGTCGTCCCAGGCAGTGAGGGGCTTGTGGTGAACAAAGAGTCAGCCCTCACTCCCTGAGGTCTTGAATGCTCACCGGACAGACAGTCAGTACACAGATCCATATACAATACAGGCTGGCAGTAAGAATGGATGAGAAATAAAAGCAAGTCTGGGTCCCTTTTTCCCTCTTTATTTCCACGTCTAACATCCCAGAGACGTGAGGGGGAGACCTTTTTCAGATGAAAACCCCTTTCACCAAACAAGCCCTCGGGCCTCGTTCTTTGCTGTGCCCTAACCCTGGCACCCAGGGCAACAGCCTAGGGTGCGTGAAGACGAGGTTTGAGCTAGTCACAGTGCAGAGAACGTGTTTTTCATTGTTCTCTCCCCGTTTCTCAGCATCTTCATTCTTTTTTCCTTTTTCCTTTATTTCACTGACCAGACAAATTACTAAGGATGCCTATCTATCTATTCATTGCTCCAAAAAATAAGAATTGGAAACTCACCACTAAGGGGACACTATACTGGTTTCTGTAGGGAGGCAGGGATGAGTAAAGCACAATTCTGAGCCCCCAGAATTCACTGGCAAATAAATACGTAGTTGCAGAAGGAGGCAGCCAAGGCCACATGTCATATGAACAGCAACGGCGATATGTTTTGAGGATTTAGGAGATGGGAAGGTAACTTCTGGTAAGACAATCAGGGAAGAATTCACAGAAATGATCACTTTAGAGATGGATCTTGTTGAACGAGTAATGCAGAATTATGAAAACTAAGAGAAGACAGGATCTAAGCACAAAAGATATGACCAATACGTCCACTGTTGCGGGGAAGTTCAAGTGGAAAGCGTTTGATTGCAAGTCAGTGCCCTTTGCAACGGTATGTGTGTGGGGGAAAATATCTGGCAGAAAACGAAAAATCAGGAAATCGATTGTTTTATCTAAATCATGCCAACTCACCTATTTGGCTGACTTCACCAGTGAATCAAGCTCACTCATTCATCATTTCGTTCAATAGATATTAACAGACTACCTAATGTGCACAGGTACGGGGGACACATACAGTGGTGAATAAAACAGGTGTCTCTGCTCTCGTGGAGCTTTACGTTTTAGAGGAGATAGATTTTGATCACGGCAGTGAGTACAGAAGATCTTAAATGGTTATAAGTGCTATAAAGAAAAGAAAAAAGAAACGGAGTCTTGGTCCTGAATAAGAAGTGAGCGTGGCATCTATGAGGAACATAAGGGCCCAGGGCAGCTGGGGCATAGGAGCAAGAGGGTGACGTGGCCCAAGAAGCAGAGCCAGATCTCACAGGTCTGGATGCTGACACAGAGACCTCGCCCTTGACCGAGCGTGGGAGTAAATCAGCCGGGGTATTAAACAGTGTTTTGGTAGGACAGCTCTGGCTTCCGCGTTGAGATCGGATTGAAAATTCTGTATTGTTGTGGTGTAGACATACCCTGAAGGTCATTGCTCATCTTACATCCTATCTTTGGGCACCGGTATTTGATCCAGTGAAAAAAAATCACCAAGCTGGTAGTTTATGACCTCTAGGTTAATGACAAGATGATGCGTCAGTCAGTATCGATCAGGGTAACAGAACCAGTAGGCGATGTATTAATAAGTGTCTCTATATTAATATAATATCAATATTAGTTATATAGCTATATAGTAATAATAGTAATTACATATAATATATTCATATTACATATTGACATCTGTATTTACATGTTCCTATCTATGTGGAGAGAGACACTGCAAAGAATTGGCTTTTGCAGTTATGGGACTGTCTAGGTAGGTCCCAGATCTGTGCCTGTCGGCAAGGGCAGGGTGGAACCTCTCCGGCAGGAACTGATGCTCCAGACCACACGTGGAATTTCTTCTTCCAGAGGGCAACCTCAGTTCTGCTCTTAAGGCCTTTCAACGACTTGGACTTGGGTCAGACTACCCAGGAATCTCCTTCACATAAAGTCTACTGATTGCAGAGGTTAATTACAGCCACAAGATACCTTCACAGCAACATCTAGATGAGTGTCTGATTCAATAGCTGCTATAGCATAGGTTGACACAAAAGACTGACCATCACGGATCACGAACCAATTTCTACCCAATGACAAACCGACCGACTGTGCATGCTATGCCAACCCCTTCCTCTACCTTCTGCTTTTTAACCGGTTCTTTTGAACTAAGGAGACAGCCTCAGATCTGGATTTCCTGTCTGAAAGATTGTAGGCAGGTTCCAAAGGACAAAATATTAATTAGGAGAACCAGACGTGGTCTCGCTTGGCAACTCAATAGTCCCGGGGCCCTGTCTTCTGCTTCCGGATGTTCCGATGTCAAGGGGGTCAATTTCAGCCCAGGCAGCAGACACCTGGGTTTTATATCCAACTGTGTTGCCGCCCCAGTGGTCAATACTTTAATACAAGGAGAAGGTACTACCCGGTCTGATGTCCCTCATTCAATATTCAAATGCCTGGACGAAAAACAAAACAGTGCCTGTGCCTTTGCGTGGGCTGCGGTAAATTCTAGGGATGAGGAACAACCACCATCCAGTTCATCCTGTTGACCCCGGTGAACTCTGCTCAATAAATATTTGCAGAGTGACTGGATGCCAAAGCATGCCTTGAGTTTATGCAACTCGGTGACACTCGGCGAAAACTGTGCTATTACAAACTTTATCTTGGAGAACTCACGATAGGTGGCGAGACAGCTCTGAACCTAGGAAGCGGCTATTGGCCAAATTATGTGCTCTTGGAGAGGGATATTTCCTGTGTATTACATAAAAAAAAGAAAAGGCCCAGCGTGACTAATACGGTAAGAATGTTCTCATCTTCTCCAGAAGAAAGGAGTCAGGTAGAGCTCTGCGACAATCCGTGGTCACAAACCTCAGCGGACACCCAGGTCATTAACAAACCACACGCATGTGGCACACGGCATGGAACATCCCAGAGCTCTGAAACCACAGGCATCTACCTGCTGGAGTCAAGGAAGCAGTTTCACCGGCCCGGTCGGAGAAAGGATGTGGTGCATTTGCAAACGGTCCTGATTTATAGGCAATAGGAGCGAGGTTCTGCTGCACAGGCAACTTAACTGCCTACAGTTCTCCTGGTAACCCCCTTCCAGAAGCCCTGGCCGCTGTGGTTTCTAGGAAGAGACCAAGACTTGCCACCATGATGACACCGTGCCGGGCCTCTGTTCCCATCCTCCAGCCACACATCTGTGCTGCGATCTTTCGGGAAGAGCTCCAAAACCCCTGCCTTTGGTTCCCAGCCAAGCTAGGGTGTGATCTTTTTTCCTGTTTAATTAAAAAAGGAAAAATAAAAGGCTTACCGATTCGCTTTTGCCAGCTATCGGAAAGGTCAAAAGGTCAAGAACATTTCCCTCCACAGATAAGCCGTGGGGTGTACTTGGCAATGAAGTTTTCATCCATAGTTGCTGTTCCTGAGCTGCTCATTCCGCTGGTGAAAGAGGAGAAATGGGGAGTCCCTTCCTAAAAGGAAAAAAAAAAAACGAAAAGAGCGACTTTCTAATTGGACATTTCTGGGAAGGGCTCTAGGAGTGTAGGGTCACCGTGGAGACACGAATATAGGCTGGGGACACCCTCAGATGGGAGGAAAATGCGCCCTTGGCACAGGGAGAGTTCAAGTTTCCCTTTAGAGGAAGTCATAAAATGAATCCGTGTCCCCTTCAAGGCCTTCTGAGGATAGACCATGATGACGCTGTATAACCCAACCTGTCCTCAGTCAAAGACTCTTTCATTCAATTATATTTTTTAATTTCTAACAATGCAAAGCTGAACGCCATGCTTGCTGTGCAGGGCCGCCCACAAGCTCCCACCAGGGAACGGGGCTCCTGCCCGTGGAACTTTGCAGGACCCCCTTGCGTGCCGACTCATGGGTGGAGATGAGTTTACAGAGGAAATGACATTTGAACTGTGCCTGGAAAATCACATGATTTGAACAACAAGGAAAGACATAGGCTAAGTGTCTGCTGCCTGCTCGATCGCTTCCTCCAACACCATTTTTCAGTTACTGAAGATCATTGGCTTTAAGCCCCACCCTTCCTACCGTGGAGATTCTAGCACCTTCTCAGTACACCTCAGAGGTCTTTGGGGATTTATCTTTTTCCTGGTTATCTTCCTACAGTTTCTTGGCTCCAGCGAATTCTCCAGCTCTTCTATACGTCTAATCTTCTGAGCTATGTTTTCTCCCCTCTCTTCCCTACATTGTTCCTATATGTAGTTTCTCAAAACACCACAGACGTAAGGCTATTTGATGCCTAGATTTTTAAGGTAACCAAGGAGAGCTACAGCATAGCACACAATGGCAACATCCCAAATTTTATCCCTCATACAATTTCCCAGACCCTCTGAGATGTAGGAAATATCTTAGCAGCCATCCAATTTGGGGTGTCTCTTTTTATTAACCTCGGGCCATAGCTAGAGTAAAATGACAGAAAGATCCCCTGATATTATGAGTCAAAGAACTAAACATCTCTTTTTTACATATCAGTCTAAGGTAAGATTTTCAGGCTAGTCTTAGGCTCTGCTCCACATGCTCATTCAGGGACCTGGTCGTTAGCGGGCTGTGGCTTCATCAATCTCCAGGCCTTGTATTGTTCACAGGGCCAAAGAGGAAAGGGGAAGAGAGGGGAAGAGAATATGGGCTGCATGGGGCTGTCACTCGGGAGTGGCACAGACCGCTTCTGCTCACATTCCTTGAGCGAGAACTAAAACACAGTTAGGAGGTGAACAGTTAGAAGTATAAGATAGAGAAATGCAGAAAAGTCAACCACCTCATTCCTCCCCACCCTAATGTCCCTCTGCTGCCTCTCTGCCTGAAGCAGGCCTACGTCCAGGAATGGGAGAGACTATTTTATTTTAAGTCGAGTTCAAAGTTTTCATTAACATCTTGGACTCGACATTGCAGTTTGAAAAGTGGGACTGGTGTTTGTGACTTGAGGATCTAAGCATGATCAGAAAATAGGCCTACAGGAATTTCTCTCTAGGTCAGATAAAATTTCGAAGGGGTAGTGGAAAATCAAAAGTAATTTCATATGAATACATTATAAACCCTGCTCGTTCAGTGTACTGTTTACATCTCCCTACAAACCATGACTCCAGAGCACAGAACACCCTGACTCCTCCCAAACACCTAAGATTCCTTGAAAAAGACTCACAGTGTCCCTTCTTGACTCAGCGTGCCACTCTCTCACCAAACTTGTGAGAGGGAGCCACGGGGTTATTGACAGCCTCATCTGGAGAAAGCAAAGGGCGGATTCGGAAAGAAGAGGATTCTGGGGGCGCACAGACGTCCACTACGACAGGAATGAAGGTACAGGGATTCTGAAAGGTTGTAAGGATGGTGGCTCCTAATGGAAAGCAAGGCCCAAGGTTAAAGCCAAACGCTGAACTCCATTGAGGGGGCTGGGGTACAGCATGTCGGGAGTATTATTCCTCTAGGAGTCCAGAAACCCAGCATCGCGCCACAGTGTCCCCTGGGAGCCTCATTGTGACTTCTGTCATTTCCGTGCTATGCATGCTGGCACTCATGCCGCTGTCTCTAGCCTGGTCATGGGGGCTGTGCTGGTCAGGGTGATGGGCAGAAGACATAGCCGTCTCTGTGGGTTGACCTTCGCCCTATGGTACTGCTTCGTGGGTCCTGCAGTAGTCAGCAGAAAAGCATGAAGACCATATACTTCCAAAGAGTATTTAGTAAAAAGAAAAAAGTCCATGGCCATGCCACTCTGGACAAGCCTGATCTCGTCTGATCTCGGAAGCTAAGCAGGGTCGGGCCTGGTTAGTACTTGGATGGGAGACCACCTAGGAAGACCAGGGGGGGGAGGAAAAAAAAAAAAAAAAAAAAAAGAAAAAAGAAAAGAAAAAAGAAAAATAATGGAAGTACTTAATCCACATTTACAAGACACCTCATCCTTCATACATCATGAGGTTACAGGTCTTTTTGCTTATTCAAGATATATATACATACACACACACATATATTTACACTTTGATTATATGATAAGCACACTGTTAGAATCTGGGAACATAAAAGTATTTAGAAAAGCGTCTATAAGTTTGTCTCCTCGCCAGAAGTAAGTCCCACCAGAGCAGGTGTCTAGTCTGCCTTGTTCACTGTTGCGTCTCCAGTGTCTGGAAAATGTCTGGTATACAGTAGGAGCTCACTAAATATTACTCGATTGGGTAGAGCAGTGTAACCACTGCCCTCAAGAAGCTTGAAGTCCAGTAGAGGAAGGAGACAGGTAAATACAATACAGTGTGGTAAGTTCAGTGACACAGGACACCGTAAAGCTGTATGACATCAGGGGCGGGGGTGAGGGAGGAGTAGATTGGGCTCCAGGAGATGGTGCAGCGTGGGACATTAAAGGGTGAACAGAGCACTGCCCCACAGGCCGTTGTTTTCCTCTCTTCCTCTTCTCCTTGAGGGTTCTTGGTTTCACATCTCCTCTTCGATGGGAAGGGACAGTGGCTATGGAGCCAGCACTCGGGGCCTGCTCTTTCCTGGGTGTGGTCCCTTCTGTAGCTGTGCCAGTGGTATGACTTTGCAGGATCTCAGCGAGAAGCCTGTGGGACCGGAGCTCTGCGATCTTGGCAGAACCTCTCCCAGTGCTAAGGTCAGAACTGGGGAAAGATGTGGTAATCGCCGAGAAGGCACATGGGCTCGAAGGCAGAGCTGGCACCGAGCAGGACTCTTCTGGCGACGTGTGCCTGCAGGGAGGCGATTGGGAGCTTTGCCTGTGTGTGGTCAGTGTGATGGGGTTAAAATATGACTAAGCCTAAACATGTAAACAGCAAATTCCCCGGTGGATGATGATGTAATATTTCGTTAGGGTTAGGCTGGATTATCACTGGTCCTGTGTTCTCCTATTGGAATCCGGCCCAGACGTCGAGTCCTTTTATAAATCTCATAGTTCGATCTACCGAAAGGAAGGCTTTCTAAAGTTTCTAGAGTTTCGATGAGGCGTTTCTTAGCATCACTCGGAGAAAACACGACCATCACTGACTGGCTCCGAGGGGCTTCAGGAGCTCGTCTAGAGCAGAGAGCCCAGGCCTGGGCTGAGCCAGCTCGACCCCATATCCCAACACACCAAGAATTACACAGATGTCATAACTCATGTAATTTTGCTTACACCCACTTATTTTCCTGTGAGCAAGTTGATATTTTCTCAATTTATGGTGAGGTCTTTATATCATTAGATGATTCCTTAAGGCTTTACCCAGCTGGAAGGTTCACGATTCTATCGTGTGTGTGTGTGTGTGTGTGTGTGTGTGTGTGTGTGTGTGTGTGTGTGTTTCTAAAAGAACTTAAAAGAAATGTGAAAACAAAATGGGCCTAAAGTCCGGTTGGCCACTAAATGTCTCTGGGAGCCATTTTTACAGCATTTCTTGTCTTGGTTATTACGACAGAGCCCTTACCAGTCTCGCTGGTTTTAGGACAACTGCCTTCCAGTTCATTGCATACTTCTCCCATGGATTTTTCTAGACGTAGATCTGGTTACCCGTCTGTGCTGACGCTTGCTCATGCTCCTGGGAACAGGCCTTTCAGAAAGCAGCCCCCACCTGGCTTTCTCATCTTCTTTCCTGCCATCCTCAGCCCCGGCCTTCCACATCCCTTCTCACCTGCAAGGTAGCTGTGTTATTACCTGCCCCCCAGCCCCCAGTAGAATTCCCTTCTGTTTTCAACTGCTGCAGAGGCTTGAAACCACACTCAGTGGCTTAGTAACTAAAACAGCACCAATTTACTACATCGTGCAGGTCGGAAATCCAGGCCCAGCATAGCTGAGTTCTTTGCTCAGTGTCTCGCAAGGCTGAAATCAAGGTGCCATCTCAGCTTGAGGCCCGACTAGGGCAAGGTCTGCTTTCAAGCTCCTAGAGGTTGGTGGCAGAATTAACGCCCTTGATCTTGCTCATTGTTGTCTGGAGCCGCATGCAGCTCCTAGCGGTGGCTCTTGGGTCCGTGACGCACGGCCTCCTCCATGGGCCCTTCCAACTTCTCTGACTTCAGAAAAGTCCCAGTCCCTTTAAAGCCTCACCTGATTGGATCAGGCCCACCCAGATAATTTCTTTTGGATTAATGCAATTGATAGGGACCTTGATTACATCTGCATATCACGGGTGTAAAGTCTCGTCATATCCACAAGTTCTACGCCCACTTAATGGGAGTGAATTATACGAGGATAAAGATCACTGGGGTCACCTTCAAATTCTGCCACAGCTTCCTTTCCCTCTCTGCTGGGGAAACTATTCATCCTCCAGGAGCTTCTTTAGATGCACCTCCTGTGTTAAGGGTTCCCGACCACCTCAGGCTGAGGTGCTGGCTCTGCGCTCACTGTGAATCCCTGTTAATCCCAATACTATTATATCTATCACCTTATATTATAACTAGCCTTGTATGTATCTGTTTCAATTAAAATGTAAGATTTCTCAGTTCCGCTTTGCATGCCGCAGATCCCATGTTTGCCGATGCTGTGTCCTATGTGTTTAAACCCCTTTCTAAATGCCATTTACCCTAAATGAAAGGGAACTGTATCAGGTTGTTTAGTAGAGAATATTTTCCCAGATAAGGGTGGAGGCTTAATGCCAAGTGAAGCATGAGTCCCTAGCACATTCATTTCCTTAGGCCCCCTCACGCCGCGTATAGACACAGAGATTCAAGTGTAAGATTAGAACTGCTGTTTGTGTTCATTCTACATTCGTGTTGGCTCATAAAGAACTAGATCACATGAGAAAACATTTTCAGCAAAATGAGAGGAAAGATGCTGAAAAGGTATAATTTTTTCCTTAATTAAAAATTGAACGGTTATTTCCCATCGAATGCCCAAAGGAATAAGGCTGGTGGTATTCACAAATGGAGTCAAATAATGAATCAGGATCACCACTGGCATCTGTATAAGAACTTCAGAATGGCCATGAGTTATACACTGATTTTTCCAGTGGGAAATTTTCTTTCGTTAAGAAAGTTGAAGGAATTCACATTTCGTGTGCTCGATTCTTCCCCCCGCAAAGGCCAGTTCAGGGCTCATCCAGTCTTTCCAGGACTAGTGAATCCAGTTTTTCTGTACCATTCCCTCCGGGCATGCAGGCCGGAGAGAAAAATCATGCGAGATCATCGGATGGTCCATACTCACCAATGTGCATTCAAGATTTGGAGGAAGAGATTGCATTTGCTTATTTAGTAACGCAAAATCTCTCTTGCTCTGTCAATTTTCTGGAGAGAAAACTGGAATTTGACTCATTTTATACTATAGGCTGAATTTCAGGATTCCTCATTTTCAAAAGAATGAGCATGGGAAGTTATCCAGAACCACAGCTCTTTGCTACGATTCTCTGAAAAAAGAAGCTGGAACTTACCTCCCCATATTTTATGCAGGACAGCACGACTCAGCAACTACTCTGAGCTCAGAAAGAAAAAATAATGACTCTTTACATTTAAACATGTTTGCAGAAAACTGGTTCTAACCTGTGCCAATGGAATGCTGGAAATAAAGGAACCAGTCAGGGTAATATTTAACCAAGTATTTTGACCTGGCATCAAGCTTCCATTAATGGAATTAAGAAAGATCTGCCAGTGCTCTGGGGAAGATGATTCCCACAGTTCTCCTCCAAAAGGTTTTCAAATATGCGGGGGGTGGGGCGGGGGGAGACGAATCAAGGAGAATACTTCGTGGACAATTTTTCTAAGCTGGAATAAATTAAGTTAGCTTCTGTTCCCCGATCAATACCTTCCCCAAGAATCTATGGATACGTCCATTGCCCTAATCAGCAGAGACAGTTTAAAAATTGATCTGGAAAGTCGGCACTTGACCTTGTGACTCTGCTTTTTGTCGACACATTCGATCACATCCCATCTGGTCCTGAACTGTAAAATTGCTGGCCTACTCCAGAGCGTCTCGCTCCGACAGCTGCATGCATTTTGTTCACAGAGTAACTCGCCTCCCACAGGCTCGAGCAACCAGGACGGCAGAGCTTTCTTCGCTCGATGCCCTAACCGCAAAGAGAATTCTAATAAGTTTCCACAGAAAGGCCTTCTGGCCCTAGATACTCAAAAGGAAGAAGCACGTGGAAGAGCACTGTCAAGGGCATTCGCTTGAGTGTGTGTGTGTGTGGTGGGGGGGCGGGGGGCAGGGCTTGATTTAAATTCTCGCTCTACCTTTGACCCTCAGTTACCCAAAAAGGAGTAAGGCATTCACATTCTGTCTTCTGGGTGGGGAATCATAGGGACTGAAATAAAGAGCCACTATTTTCAAAACGCGTTTTAAAAAATAATTACATAACTCACAAGGTTTAACTCGGCAGCATCATACTGATCTGAGCCTCGAGTCCAGAGCAACGTGGCATTTTATAATGAAATAGGGATCTTCACTAATTCTACAGGGTTTGCTGAGCATCTACGCTATGTCAAACTTATTGCTGAAAATATATGATATGAATCACCTCTACAAGGGAATAAATAAATAATTTAACTGACTAGAAAATCAACCCTTTGATTTTAAACTCTAATTTTATAATGTATGTAATATACTAAAAGTCATATACAAAGTATTAATGTACTTTTAATATATTGTTAAAATACACTAATACAAGTAATATACTAAAGTAATATAGTAAATATTATAATTACTTCTAATATAATATGCTAAATTACATTACTTGTAAGTAATATACTTTATATATTTTAAATATACTTCAAAATTTTTACATTTATTGAACACATGTTGGACCATCTCATTTAAACCACATAACAATCACTTGAGATAAAATGTCACTACATAAGTAACTGAAACTCAGAGGTCTTTAACCACACGTCCAAGGTCACACAGCTGGTTGAACAGGTGAATCAGCCAGGACTCTAAACCCGGGGCTGTCTGACTCCATGGTTGGTTTATAGCACCGACCATGCCGACCTCCTCAAGATGCCCGTTACTTCAAGGAGTTAACAATTTCAAAGCTCCTCACAGGCTTTCAAAGAGGCTGACCTCCCGGCGCCACTAGAATAATCTGGCATATTTAGATCTAACAAAGGTTATCGTCAAAGAATTTTAAGGCTTCCTGTAATGTGGGCTAGAAGTGCCATTCGAATTCCTACGATGGCCTCTTTGTCCCCCGAGCGCACTCTGAGTCTCCAGATTCCTGGGGAGCTACTGTCCCCCACCCTCCTGGCCACCCCGCGCTCGGCGGTCCAGTCACATCACGTGACTCTCAGTTCCCCACCCAGCCTGAGCTTTTATATGGCTCCATGGTTCTATTTCCAGAGAAGTCTTTCCGTCACTTCATGACTTCAGCAGCAAGAATTGGGAACTCTTTTTAATTTGCCCCCGTAGCATTCAGTGGCTTATCTTTATTGTTGCATAGATTCCATTTATTTTAATTATAGATTCATATTAGATGACAAATTCACTATACCTTATCTATTTTGTCATCCTGGTATCTAGTATAGCATTAGAATGTGACTTCATACGGGTTCGTGAAAGGGATGACATGCAATCTCTTTATGTTTCCCTCACTCTTCATCTTTTATGTTTGTGCAAAATGATGTTGAAAGCCAAATGACTTCTCACTGTAGTTTAAATAATATTTTCAAAGTAATACTTCGGGTCCTTTTCTCAACACCTCTTGTGATCACACATGGAATTGGTCAGCCATGTCCCTTAACATATGAAAGCATGGTAATATGAACGCCCGCGATGCTGACCCCCACCCCACACCAGGGCAAAAAACAAAGCATATCATTTGACCATTCGACTCATAGTTATCATTTAATTTCTAAGGAATTTTGATCAAAGATTAATCATCGAAAGATTATTTTTTTTTAAATGACGATTTAATACTCTCAATTCTCAAGACTATGATTAGTAGGTCTGATTTCTGATATTTCTAAGATACCTCTCATCTAAAAGTGCTATAGAGACTTCCATGTGGACACAAGATATCAAAATAACACAGGCTTCCTCCTCCTTTCCCAAATCCAATTCTAAATATGCCAAAAGGATGAGGAGGTCAGGTCGAGCCATCTGAGAAAATAATGCTACAACTTTGGGATGGATTTTGATGCAGGAGAGAACAGTGGTTTGGAGAAGATGAGGGTTATGTGCATACTTCGCGTCAGGCTCACTACTCCATAGGACCTATCCTCTGTCTTCGAGTCACTTACAATACAGTAGGAGAAATTGAAAAAAAATACAAGACTGCCAAAAGTGTTTTTTAAATGCTACCACAGAGGCAAACCAGGTGCTTTGGATGCACATAAACAAGTTTCAGTTTCTTAATTAAATCTTAGTATATCATAGAACATTGTCCTGCAAGATGATATGCTATGTCTCAAAGAATAAAGGAGAGAGAGAGAGAGGATGAGAAGGGCTGTATTGGGCACGAGACGAGTCAGAGAACAGTGATGAATGAAGCTAGGAGGCAGAGACACACCAATGTCAAGCTGAGGCGTTAGTACTGTAATGAGAAATCACTGAAGGATTTCAAGGAAAGACCTGACCGATTTGTTATAAAAATATTCCTCTGATGGCAATTAAAGGACAGATAAGAAGAGGGCAAGCTTAGAAGGAGACCGGTTAGGAGAGGGTTGCAAAATTAAAGCGAGAAATGATGAGCACCGGGGCTAAAAAGGTGGGGGCGGCGAAGAGAAGATGTCAAGTTAGAGAGACTGAAGAGGTCGCGCTGATCTGGCAGGTTGGTGAGCGGGAAGGGGAGGGTGTGGGGAATGAATAACAAGTGATGGTCATTTTACCGTTTGTTTGTTTGTTTGTTTGTTTGTTTGTTTGTTTATTAAGGAGGAAGAGGTGCAGGTTTGTATAAGGGGAAGGTACTAAGTTCATTTTTTCAGTCGTCTCGAAGTGTCTCTTGGATATTCAGCAGACAGGTACTGATACTGGAGTAGAAGTAATATTTTTGGCAACCAGATATGGAAACATGACCAAGTTTTATGCTACTCAGTTCATCAAGAGATTATTGCCTAAGGTAGATACATGGTACACATCCCAACAAAGAACAGGAAGTACAACAGGTAGGGACTCTATTTTTTATAGTAAACACGAGTTAATATTGATAGTAGGGTCCCCTGATGCCCACAGGACTTTCCCATGGCTTCTATACTGGCAACTTCTAATTTTTGGCCCAGTACCTTAAAAAAGAGCCTGTTCGTGTGGCTATTTATTTTATTATTGATATCGTACTCACGTCTCAGTTAGCCCCAAGAAAAAGGCAACGTGGTCTTGTTTCGTTTCAGAAAATAAATTAAATTTAATGTTGGCATTTACTTAGCCCCAATGCAAAGCATCAGTAGGTTCTGTGAAGCAGGAACTTCTCTAGTATCTGAAGCTCTCTTTCCTTTCTCAGAGGGATTATGTGTAGCCTCTTTTCCTAGCCATTCTTCTAGAACCAGCTCTGTGTATAACCAGTGAAGAAGAAGGCAAGCTATGTCTTGACAACTCAGAAAAGGAAGCTTGGACAACTGAGAGGCAGCCGCTTGATCATTCATCATGTGAGCTGATCAATCCCCTCATCCTTAGGCTGAACCCACCCTGCCCAATATGACTCAAAGTTATCTGATCACATTTGCCTTTAAAAACAGCCAGGGGCTCTCTAGTTTGAACTGATCCTTGGGCCAAAAATTCAGGCCATTTACAGAGATCTTGGCAATAGGAGCTGCAGCTGTCAACAAGCAGAAACAGTGAATTAACATGAACACGTTCAGTGAGGTGAAGTTATGGGAAGTCCATTTCCCAAGTCCTACATCAAGACATCTGACAGTCCCGATGAGGCTGCAGACAGAATCTGGCTCCCTCCAGGACAAAGAGTAAAACGTCTTCGTCTTGGACTCCTTCGATTAGAAATTCAGAAAGGAGAGTGACAGAAGTTTACTTTTGTATTACCTAAGAAAAGCTACTTGGCTAACAAGAGTCATGTAGTGAAAAGACCATTGGACGAGAGAGCAGAAGAGCGGAATTCTGGGTGCGTGCTCCCCCATCTGCCAGTGCGACAGGACACCGTGAGCAGATGGTATATTTTCCCGACTTTATTGTCTTCTTTGCCTTCACCGTCTAAGCAGAAACCCTTATTATTTCCTTGTCTACAGGACTTTACCAGGACAGGAAGCAGGATCTATACGAAATCAGTGGATCCTCCCATCTTTTGTAAGAGCTCACGATCGAAGAGAGGGGTTAGCCACAAATTCGAGAATGCTTACGCTTTGCCTGTCCATCTCAGTAACCGTTCTGCTTGTCTTATCACCTGGCACTTCCCAGGAAAGCGATGCCGAGCACAGAGAGGGAGCCCATCCACATCGGCGATTGTGAGAAGGATCTACAAACACAGTGACGAAACGCCCTGGCAGGAATCTAACTTCTTTATCTAGAAGAAGCAAAACGAAACAACAGCTGTGGACCATTGACACTGACCATTAAGTCGAAGACTCCTCTGTATGACAGAACGTCAGACGCTACCGCCGTCACTCCCACAGCTACGAAACTGGGGACTAGTCACGGGAGCGCTGACCCTTGATGCCACATGAATGACCCCTTGAAAGAAGCTAGTGTCTGGCCACAAGACCCCTGCTGCAGAAAGCACTCACATCTCCATGACCTTGTTTGCTAGCCGAAATCGACCCGAGCTGCAAGAAGATGCTATTGACTTCATCTCCTCATGTCAGCTTTTACGTCGCTACAGCTCCCTGGTGGAACCGAGTCTGAAGCTAACATCCAAGGTGCAAGTGGTCAGAGTTACCTCTAGTTTTGTAGCTTCTAGAGTAACAGGAAGACTGACTGAAAAGGGGCGGAAATGCATGCGAACAGCCATCATGGCAGTCGACTGCTACCTCGACGTCTACCTCAGGCGGCGTCATAAATCGAAACTCGTCACCTTTCCTTTTCGACATGCTTTTCCTCCTGTTCTATCTCAGGGGTCATAATTACATTCAGTTTTCAAGTCAAAAACCTGGGAGTTCTTTTTTCGTTTGTCCTCTCTCTTTCTGTACCACCTAGTATGACACGAACCCTTCCCAAGTCCTTCTCGTTAGGTGTCCCTTCCGTTTATGCTCATGGCCACGCTCTAATTTCATGTCCTCATTATTTTTCTTCTGGAGTGTTCCAATGCAGTCATGCCATTTTACTGCCGGGGGGACACGGTCCAAGACCCCCAGTGGATGCCCGAAACCACGGATAGTACTGAACCCTACGTGCACCATTTCTTCCTATCCATATGTACTTATGGGGATGTTTAATTTATAAATTAGGCACAGCAAAACATTAACCACGATAACTAATGATAAAATAGGACAATTACAACAATACGCTGTGATAAAAGTTATGTGTTTTTTCTCTCTCTCTCAAAATATGCACCATTTAATATTTTCGGACCTCAGCTGACTGCAGGTAACTGAATTCTCCGAGCAAGAAACCGCAGATAAAGGGGGATTAATGTAATCGCTCTTATTATAATGTGCTTCCCACTCTCATGAATCATCCGCCTTGAAGTCCGAGAACTCTCTCTGTATGCAAATGTGATCATTTACATCTCCGCTGTTCAAAACCTGCCACGTCCGAATTTCCAGCAAGGCAACGTGTCTCTGCCTCACCTGGCACCTGCTTCCCTTTCCAAATTTACCCCTGATGCTCACCATCCCTCCTACTTCGTACTCAGTCCCGGATTCACCGGCATTCCCCCCAAAATGTCTCCCACCATTTTATCCAGCTACCTATCCATAAATACCTATTAAACATCTAATATTTATTAAAAGTATAATACGGTCAGAGATGTGAAGAACAATGGCGAGCCATAATTTCTCATAAGGAGTTTATAGTCAGAGTTTAAATGGAAAGCTATAATACAGGCCAATAATTTCCCTCGGCAGAGGAGACGGATGGGGCGGTCAGAGAAATTTTCCTCACATCGTGACCCCTGAGCTGAGTCTTCACCGAGCACTAACCAGATGAAGACACAGAAAGGAGAGGAAAGAGAGTCACTTGAGCAGATCTGCATTTAAGCAAAGTAGCTCTGCCGAGAACAGAATGGAGTGAGGACAAGAGTTGAGAGAAGCCGTGGAAAAGGAGGGAGAAGCATTGGAAACAGGCGAATTAAGCACCAGAAACTCCCGTGGCAACGTGAGTGAGGAAGGATGATGTCCACACACCCCTGTTATATCAGCCTGTAATGTGTCTTCGCCCATCGTCCACTTGGAAAAATCCTATTTGTCTAACAAAATCTACCTGCAATGAGCAGAGTTCCAGGATGATTTCAAGGAATCACACCCTTCTCTAATCCCTTACCGTCGGGTGCTGGTGGGGCCTGTGAATAGGATGGAATGCTCTTTCGGTGATTAGATGAAGGTCTATTGCTAGGACGAAGGGGTTTTACACGTGTTACTAACGTCCCCGATCAGCTAAATGTTCAAAGTAAGTTAACGAAAAGGAAGATTTTTCTGAGTGGGCCTCATCTAATTAAGTGATGTTTAGCCTTTTCGGAAAGGGTCTAAATGTCAGAGATGGAAGAAAGAGTGGCCAGTGTTCTCCAGCTGGCTTGGAAGACGCAAAGCGCCACGCGGAGAGGGCCACGTGGCAAGGAACAGCAGGCGCCCCTGGTCGCTGACGCTCTCGGGCTTCTAACCACGGGGAACTGACTTCTGCCAACGAAGCCACAGAGGAGGCTTCAGCCCCTGCCAACTCCCTGACGTCAGCCTCGTGAATTTCTGAGCAGAGGATCCAGGTGGGCCATGCCCAGACTTCTGACCTACAAAACTATGAGGTAATAAATGGGCGTCGTGTGGGAGACAGTTTTGTTATGTGGCATTAGAACATTAATACTCCAGCTTAAAATTTATCTCCTCTGAGAGAGCGCCATTAATTCACCTTTTCCCTTGAACGGCATTCCTTCGTCTTCCTTCTGCATCACCACTATCGACTGTGCATATTTATACTGCTGCATTATACGGTATTCTGATGGATTTGCTCATATTTCTTTATTTCCACCAGGCTCTAAGTTCTTAGAGGACGAGGAAGATTCTCTCTATCCTGGCACCATAGCACAGTGAATAAAACAGCTGGTGATCGATTAAATTAGGGAACCGAATTGATAATAAAGCCAATGAATATGCCTTAAAAAAATTTAGACAATTCAACCAAATCAAATGGTGGCTTCGTCTTTGACATTTTGGGCAGGTACGATCTGAAAGAGGAACACAAAACACCAACTAGGACAGAGTTCTAGAAGCTTGTAGAATTTTTTTTTTTTTTTGAACAGAACTTTCTGGAATGACCTACCTGTAATCCCTCACAGACGCAGCGATTGATTCGGTCACCTCTAAAAAGCCCTCTATTGCCACAAGGCATCATTTCCCACGAATATAAATAAGGTAACAGAAAATAGTTTCTTAAGCTAGGAATGCAAGCCTCCTCCCATTTGGTAGCAGTTT
Organism: Pteropus vampyrus; assembly: GCF_000151845.1. Lineage (NCBI taxonomy): Eukaryota > Metazoa > Chordata > Mammalia > Chiroptera > Pteropodidae > Pteropus > Pteropus vampyrus. The sequence continues at coordinate 2,294,935 of NW_011888902.1, forward strand.
ATAGAGACATTTCCTCTTTCGAATGAGATGAGATAGGTAGTGATAGGAATAGCGTCTGAGCAGAGTCCGGAAGAATGTGAGTAGTTGGATGTAATCCGAACAACAGAAACTTGTTTGCATCCAACATGTGGACTAGGAAATGAGAGGTGTAAGCACCGCCTGCCAAAAGCCATCATCCGGGGTCTGGCACGTTTCCACGCTCCTTCAGATATCATTCATAACTATTTTAGCCCCGCGAAGGCAGGTCAGGATGGATACGGTCGGTTTGCTGGTTCTCAAGTCAAACGAGGGTGAAAAGTCGAAAGTGTCACCTCATTAAACTCGCATTAATTCTTATAGCGGTAATAGCAAAAATAACAATAGTTCCTGGTATTGAAGGAAAAGAACTGGGCCCTAAATGAGTTAAATGCAAAAAAATAACTATTCAGATTTTATAATTCCCCTCGCTGCACTGCCAGGCCTATTGGATCACAAATATGGAGGGGAAAAAGGGTTCTGTGTTATATTTGGTGGCTGGACGTTTAAGAAGGACTTAAGCAGAAGGTCCATTTACATATTAATTTAGGCTGGTGTTTGAACTTCTCTAGAAGCTTTAGGAGAGCAGCAATGTGGTTTACATGCCTCACTCTGTATTCTCAGTGTCAAGTTCAGTGCCTGGCAAATAACAGTCACTCAGTTAATATTTGATGACTGACTGACTTTCTGGGGAAACACATCCTAAAGCAGAAAATAATAACAAACTCTTAACCAAATGAAATCGCCAAAATCTACAACTGGCAAACCTCTTCTTCCTCCCCTTTTCAGGAGATTAATTGCAGTACTTAACATTTGTAAGGCATTTCTGACACATCAAAATGGCCAGAGGGGAATTTGTACTGAAAAATCTAATCCGTTATTATGAATAAATTGCCTTGTGGTCCCAAGTATCCCCTCGGGATTCGGAGATGGGAGAGAAAGGGAAACTCAGTTTCAATGTTTTTCTCGATGTCTTAATTTGGGAAAACGCAGAGGTTTTTTCAGTGGTTCATTCTGAGGTCTGGGCAAAGGTTCAAAGCCCATCCCTGAGTTATCTAAACTGATTCCTCCTCCCCCGTCCAAAGCCAACAAACGCGGAGGTTCGCGGCAGTCCTCCGTCCGGACTGTACTCAGTGCTGAGAGCTTTTTAATCTTTTTCTTGTTGGTCCCCTTATCTCCTGGTGCTTCTCTGTCTCGTCCCCTTTACCAGAGGCTCCCAGCATAATCAGCACCTCCTGCAGCTGATGACAGACACGAGAAGCAGATGAACTAAGAGGTTAATGGAAGGGGAACGGTTAAGTCCAGCCCGATGCAGAGAAAAGAAAGGCGACTAGTTCAGCTGAGTTACACGCAAGCAGAAGTAACTGGAAAAGGCTTCACAGATCTCAGAAACAGGGTCAGAAAGAGTCATTCTACAGGTCAGCTGGTCATCGTCTCACCCCAAAGATGAATTGTTGTCTCAGCAAATTTAAAAAATTATATTAAAATTTTCAAAAGAGCTTTTAGGTCCTTTTTCTTGTTGGTGGATTCTAGTAGTTTGTCATCTTCTTCAGTCAGAAAAATTTTCCAGGTCATGATGATTATCTGTTAGTGTAACATCTCTTGCCCAGCATCCACTCTTATTTTTACTCCGACAGGAGTACTCAAATTTGATTTCCGAGAACGATTTCTCTGCCATTGAATGCTGTCTTGGTGAGACTGTCAATATCTCAAGGCCGAGCTTGTGACCTGTGGTGATCCAGCTGGACTCTTTGTCTTGGGGGCTAGAGAATGGAGTGAAACAAGGATAAAACAAATGACTGGAGCTATCTCGACCCAGTGGTGGTACCCGATGACCACTAGCAGTAGCTTTTGCCATGTAGAAGGAATCTCAGTGTTGCCCTGGATTCCATCCTTTTTGGGTCTGTTTGTGTGGTTTTCTTTCCAGGTGTGTGTCCTATTCCCTCTCTTTCCACAAATCCCCTTTCGTTAAGTTCGATGAAATTCATCCCTGTCGCTTGTCTCCGAAGACCACTAACAGATAGCCATGTATCTGGCTTACTCTCGTTATGCGATATTCTTGCAAAGAAATATGTAATGATTGATAACATGGGTGTATGAGGAGTTCTCGGATGACAGGATGGAGCGGATGGAAGGTCACGGTGGTTCGAACTCTGTTTACTTGCACAGTCTTGTGCGTTACAAAAATTTCAAAACAGAGTGATGATTGCTGTTGAAACTCACCCACTTTACATATGCTTTACTTGTGGTTCTAGTTGATAAATCGGGTTCCATACAGATTAATATTAAGTATGATTCCAGTACTAAGTCCGGCCTCTTTCCAGGAGGAACAACAGGTTTACTTCTGAAAGAAAAATTTTTCATTGAGATACAAGCTCTAGTTGCAATGAACATGGATTTTTATGCCTAGATCTCTTGATTTTTGTCATCCCCCTGAACCAAGTGCCTGAGATAACTATGGAAATTTCTGGATCCTTGGCAAGTGGTATGAAAAAAACTAGGGGTAAACAATAAGGATGGTAGATACCGTGAGAGAGATCTTTGTGGCCTACAATGTCCTAGGGAGTCTTTAAGATCAAGGTAAGACTTGATTTTGACTTTGAATGATGAATAACATTTGAAAAGAAAGAGGCGCGAAGGCCTCCGGGTGTGATGAACAAAGTGAGTGAAAGCATTTAGGCAGAAAAATACATCTGAAGAATGGTACATAGGACCGTCAGGCAGAAAGGGCCAAGGCAGAGGAGTTTTTGGAAGAAAGACCGAGAAAAGTGTGTTCTGAGTGGACTGCGGAAGGCCTTGAGTTTGGGCTAAGGAGTCTGGATTTTATCAACCAGGCTTTTGTAAGCTTTTTGAGCGTCGAAGCGAGGGGGAGAAATGATGCTTGAAAAGCTCCACCTAGTGTGAGATTCAGGAGAAGAAAGCTCAGCCAAAAGCCATCATCCGGGGTCTGGCACGTTTCCACGCTCCTTCAGATATCATTCATAACTATTTTAGCCCCGCGAAGGCAGGTCAGGATGGATACGGTCGGTTTGCTGGTTCTCAAGTCAAACGAGGGTGAAAAGTCGAAAGTGTCACCTCATTAAACTCGCATTAATTCTTATAGCGGTAATAGCAAAAATAACAATAGTTCCTGGTATTGAAGGAAAAGAACTGGGCCCTAAATGAGTTAAATGCAAAAAAATAACTATTCAGATTTTATAATTCCCCTCGCTGCACTGCCAGGCCTATTGGATCACAAATATGGAGGGGAAAAAGGGTTCTGTGTTATATTTGGTGGCTGGACGTTTAAGAAGGACTTAAGCAGAAGGTCCATTTACATATTAATTTAGGCTGGTGTTTGAACTTCTCTAGAAGCTTTAGGAGAGCAGCAATGTGGTTTACATGCCTCACTCTGTATTCTCAGTGTCAAGTTCAGTGCCTGGCAAATAACAGTCACTCAGTTAATATTTGATGACTGACTGACTTTCTGGGGAAACACATCCTAAAGCAGAAAATAATAACAAACTCTTAACCAAATGAAATCGCCAAAATCTACAACTGGCAAACCTCTTCTTCCTCCCCTTTTCAGGAGATTAATTGCAGTACTTAACATTTGTAAGGCATTTCTGACACATCAAAATGGCCAGAGGGGAATTTGTACTGAAAAATCTAATCCGTTATTATGAATAAATTGCCTTGTGGTCCCAAGTATCCCCTCGGGATTCGGAGATGGGAGAGAAAGGGAAACTCAGTTTCAATGTTTTTCTCGATGTCTTAATTTGGGAAAACGCAGAGGTTTTTTCAGTGGTTCATTCTGAGGTCTGGGCAAAGGTTCAAAGCCCATCCCTGAGTTATCTAAACTGATTCCTCCTCCCCCGTCCAAAGCCAACAAACGCGGAGGTTCGCGGCAGTCCTCCGTCCGGACTGTACTCAGTGCTGAGAGCTTTTTAATCTTTTTCTTGTTGGTCCCCTTATCTCCTGGTGCTTCTCTGTCTCGTCCCCTTTACCAGAGGCTCCCAGCATAATCAGCACCTCCTGCAGCTGATGACAGACACGAGAAGCAGATGAACTAAGAGGTTAATGGAAGGGGAACGGTTAAGTCCAGCCCGATGCAGAGAAAAGAAAGGCGACTAGTTCAGCTGAGTTACACGCAAGCAGAAGTAACTGGAAAAGGCTTCACAGATCTCAGAAACAGGGTCAGAAAGAGTCATTCTACAGGTCAGCTGGTCATCGTCTCACCCCAAAGATGAATTGTTGTCTCAGCAAATTTAAAAAATTATATTAAAATTTTCAAAAGAGCTTTTAGGTCCTTTTTCTTGTTGGTGGATTCTAGTAGTTTGTCATCTTCTTCAGTCAGAAAAATTTTCCAGGTCATGATGATTATTTGTTAGTGTAACATCTCTTGCCCAGCATCCATTCTTTTTTTTTACTCCGACAGGAGTACTCAAATTTGATTTCAGAGAATGATTTCTCTGCCATTGAATGCTGTCTTGGTGAGACTATCGATATCTCAAGGCTGAGCTTGTGACCTATGGTGATCCAGCTGGACTCTTTGTCTTGGGGGCTAGAGAATGGAGTGAAACAAGGATAAAACAAATGACTGGAGCTATCTCGATCCAGTGGTGGTACCCAATGACCACTAGCAGTAGCTTTTGCCATGTAGAAGGAATCTCAGTGTTGCCCTGGATTCCATCCTTTTTGGGTCTGTTTGTGTGGTTTTCTTTCCAGGTGTGTGTCCTATTCCCTCTCTTTCCACAAATTCCCTTTCGTTAAGTTCGATGAAATTCATCACTGTCGCTTGTCTCCAAAGACCACTAACAGATAGCCATGTATCTGGCTTACTCTCGTTATGCGATATTCTTGCAAAGAAATATGTAATGATTGATAACATGGGTGTATGAGGAGTTCTCGGATGACAGGATGGAGCGGATGGAAGGTCATGGTGGTTCGAACTCTGTTTACTTGCACAGTCTTGTGTGTTACAAAAATTTCAAAACAGAGTGATGATTGCTGTTGAAACTCACCCACTTTACATATGCTTTACTTGTGGTTCTAGTTGATAAATCGGGTTCCATACAGATTAATATTAAGTATGATTCCAGTACTAAGTCCGGCCTCTTTCCAGGAGGAACAACAGGTTTACTTCTGAAAGAAAAATTTTTCATTGAGATACAAGCTCTAGTTGCAATGAACATGGATTTTTATGCCTCTTAGATCTCTTGATTTTTGTCATCCCCCTGAACCAAGTGCCTGAGATAACTGTGGAAATTTCTGGATCCTTGGCAAGTGGTATGAAAAAAACTAGGGGTAAACAATAAGGATGGTAGATACCGTGAGAGAGATCTTTGTGGCCTACAATGTCCTAGGGAGTCTTTAAGATCAAGGTAAGACTTGATTTTGACTTTGAATGATGAATAACATTTGAAAAGAAAGAGGCGCGAAGGCCTCCGGGTGTGATGAACAAAGTGAGTGAAAGCATTTAGGCAGAAAAATACATCTGAAGAATGGTACATAGGACCGTCAGGCAGAAAGGGCCAAGGCAGAGGAGTTTTTGGAAGAAAGACCGAGAAAAGTGTGTTCTGAGTGGACTGCGGAAGGCCTTGAGTTTGGGCTAAGGAGTCTGGATTTTATCAACCAGGCTTTTGTAAGCTTTTTGAGCGTCGAAGCGAGGGGGAGAAATGATGCTTGAAAAGCTCCACCTAGTGTGAGATTCAGGAGAAGAAAGCTCAGGGGAACCGAAGCTGGAGAGCGCGGAGAACTCCCAGTACAGGGTCACGGAGGCAGAACGTCATAACCCCGGGATCCAGTTTCTGACTGCCATTTATTTGGCTACCGAATTCCTGACGCTCTTTGGTTTTCTAATGCTTCTCCCATTTCTTCTTGAAGCAAAAGATGGGAACATTCTAGTTAATTAAGGATTCTAATGGGTTAGGATCCAAATGATCAAAGGTTTACTTTCCTTTTATTGTTTGGCCTGTATTGGGTGACAGGGAGACCCCAGATGCTCTAGTAAATGACAAGCCAGCCCGGTGGACGAAGTCCTGCCATTCACGTTAAAGAACAGAGATCCACCTTTTGCCAACCCTCATGACTCTTTTCTTCCAACATTTGGAAGGAGATTCGGTAAAATTACTAAATCTCTTTGGGTGCCATCCTAGCTTTTCCTGACCAGGTATCTGAAATTTAAGCCAAACATTCTTACTAGTCCCTGCTCACCCGAAGAAAAGGAAAGTCAGTTTTGTCTTCATGTGATCTGCAGTCAGTCACGCAGCACTAAGCTAGGAAGAATTTTAAGAGTGTGTCTGGGCTGGGAAAGAACTATTTCTGCTGAGGAGTGATACTGGCCATCGGTGAAGAGATGGGGCCACTCTGATTTAGGGACTCAGGCTAGCGAGGCTGGGCTTATAGTACAAAGCATGATTTTCTTCACATTATGTAGAAAGCAGGTCCCCAGAAAGCCCTAGTGTCTCCAAGTATCCATTCAAATATTCTTGGGAGAACTTAAAGTTGAATTAATTAATCTAAAGCACAAAAACTTAGACCCTTCTCCGCTACGTGCAAGGGGCGGGACATAAATTTCCTGGGTCTGAGGAGGAAATGATAATCTTTATCACGGAGATTAAAATGGAGTGGGAATTGCTTTGCAAGCAATTGTTTTTAAAGATGATATGATCATCTTTCCTAGACCAAAGAGGAGGGAAACTATTTGACAGGGATTTGTTTTAACTTAAACGATTAGTTTAGGTTACTATTTTACAAAATCATAGTGATTCTCATTTAATTATTAAAACAATTAAATAATTGAGACTGAGACTGTCCGTGAAAATCGAAACATCTATTCGAAACATCTATTCGAAACATTTTAATAATTATTAAAACAATTAAATAATTGAGACTGAGACTGTCCGTGAAAATCGAAACATCTATTTAGCCATGACAAAGGCAAGATTTGGTTGGCAGCTATGAGATCTTGATTATTATTTGACTTGGATTTCTAAGGCATATAATGATTTTCCTGCTCATTATTTGTTATTTCGATAGACAACCCAGTTCATACTTCAGAATTCTGAGACCAGCAAGTAAAGCCTATAGTTTAAATAAAACTGCATGTGGTCAGATGTACATAATCAGTGATACAAATGTGTTTTACTTTCTATAAAAGCCACTATTATAAATGTTTGTAAAGCAGACCGGTTGGAATAGGAGGTTCATGTTATGAAAAGTACAAATTGTTACAACAAGAACATTTTCATCTTTGAAGGTTAAGTTACAAATGATTATGTGTTTGATATGGGATCTGGAAAGAGGGAGACGCATGAGAAAAATATAATGCACATTCAAATCAGTCAGGAATGAGGACAAATTGATCTTCATGAAGATAAAATAACCCCTTGTAAATTCTGGTTCGAGTTACAAATATTTGATTAATAAAGAACACATGGATATTCTAACGTTAAACCACAGTAGATAATTCAACCACAAGTCACAGGTATCCTCACTGGATGGTTTTTAGAAGCCCACCCCATAAACAACACTAAATCTGAGAATTTTTATCACGATCATGTAGAATAATAAAATGTTTCACAAAATTAGTTATCATCATCATCATCGTCGTCAGGAAATATTTATTGAACACCTATAATGAGTTAGAAACTCCCTTATATTCAGATAAACAAGAGCCTATGCACACACACGTCTTGTTTATATCACGGCAAACATGTTTTTAAAATAAATCAGTTTGGAAATAATGGGAAGGAAAGCGATACCATCACATCTAAACCAAGATTAGCCCAAAAGAGTAGAAATACTTCTTTTAAAATGATATATACCATTCGGCCAGGTTAAAGGCAGTCCAAAATGTTTCTTTTCTATGGTACAGTGGTTGGGCCACTTGGCTTTGTTATCTGACACCCTCTTGGCCTTGGCTGGGATCCCATGCCCCCCACCCCCTTCCCACTCCGCCTCCTGCCCAGCTGGTGTTTGGGCGTGGAGCTGAAGAGAGGCTATTGCACAATGCCACACAGCAAGAGAGGGACAGGCTCTGGCAGCAAGGCCCCCAGAGATCCAATCCAGCTGCTGTAAAAGAAATCTCATGGTATGTCCCCACCCTGCCCCTGACGAAATCACAAGCGATCTTGGAAAAGTTACAACACCATCTTGCTGATTTGTGCACATGTGTCACACGCGGGCTGCACAGCCTGCAGCAAAAAAAAAAAAAGTGACAACGGGGCCTGTTAGGACCAGCTCCACCCCAGCGGTGTCGATGACCCCCGGCGAGGCGAGAGAGCCCTGCCACTCTTTCGTAACTCCAAAGTGGACACGAAAATAATTATTTTCTAGAGGACACTGTGAGAAGAACTCCAAGAACATGAGGGGTTAAGAAAACATTGAACGTTGTCACGAAAGAAAAATGAGAAACAATAAAGGTTATGAACATTTCACATAGATAGATTTTAAATTCCAGGAAACTTTTCAAAGAGAGGTTAATAGGATGAATGTGGTATTAGAAATAGACCAATGTGAAATGAGAAACTCTGCTTCTGATTAAAGAATCATTCAGTGTGTGTGTCGGGGGGCAGATTTTAGATGACAATTTCAAATACCCTCGTTTGATCGACAGCCACCATGGGAGGTGAACGGGGAAGCCGATGTTATCACCATTTAAATGAAAATACTGAAGTTCCAAGAGTCTTGGAACAGCCAGGTGATACCAGACTTAGAATTAAAGTCCTGAAGGTCTCACTGGGGAAGAGATTTCACAGACAGGTGTTTGTCCCGAGGAATATTCTTGAAGAATCTAGCTGGCATTTCACTCTGACATGTGGAAGTGTAAATAAGCTAGAGCAACGAGGCTCGTTCCTTACAATGCTTATTAGACCGTCAAGTTGAAACATATGTCCATAAAAGTGGACTTGAAAAGGATATTTACTTAAAAAGAACCACAGCAACAGAAACGACGAAACCAACGGTAACGCTCTGTGTAAATCAGCAAGATGCTGTTTTCTCTAGAGAGTTTAGATGAGGTAAAAATGAAATCGTGCCACACAAAGAGCGAAAGAGGAATATTTTTCTATCGAAAACATTCTTTTTCCCTTGCCTTACACCCCGCCTCCTGTCCCAACCCTTTATGCTGAAATAATTTTGAAACAGAGAATTTGAAAGAACATGTTGTGATAGCCTGTATCCCACTACCCATTTGCTGAAGTATTTGCAGTTTCATTGCAGATATTATAACATTTTGCTTCTAAACATGTCAACTTGTAGCTCCAAAAAAGCCACTTTCCTACATAATCACAATACCTTGATCACATCTGAGATTTCTTTACTATCATCCAATATCCACTCCATATTGAAAATTTTCAAACTGTCAACAGAATATTATTCGTAGCGTTTTTTTTTTTTTTGGAAGCACAATCCAACCAAGCATCACATTGGATTGGGTTGTTCTGTTTCTTTAGTTCTTTTGTATTAGAATGGTCTTCCTCCACCTTTTTATTTTTCTGTAACTTTGACTTTTTGATCAAAGTCAATTTTCTTGCAGACTGTCTCACATTCTAGGTTTGTCTGCTTTGTTTCCTTGTGGTGAGGTGTAACGTGGGACTGTCCTCTACATTTCCATTACCTGGGTGTTAGGTCCAAGGGCTCGCTTAGGTTCTAGTTAAACGTTTTGGCAAAAACACTTTACAGGTGATGCTGTGTACTTTATAGACCACAACACCACGGGGTCCTGTTATGGATCATGCTAAATTCGATCACGTGATCAAACAAGACCATGAGATATTTGTCTAGTGAAGATATATTTTTTCCTTTTGGATTAACAAGTCACGTGTGGCATAATATTTGTTCCCCAACAGCACTCGATCGAATATTCTAGTGATCCTTTTAATTCTTCCATGATGATGATTTTCTAATGTTATCATTTCACCTACATTTATAGACTCACATTATTCATTCTAAAGAACACATTCTTCCATCAACAGTAAATAAGCTTTTTTATTTAAAAAATAACAATAAATGCTAATTCTTTTCTTCCCTTTAACTTGATTTTTCAGGAAATGGTATAAGAGTATAATAAGAAAGTATTAAGAGTTGAAAACACCTCTTTAAAGTGTTCAGAAATCCTGAGATTTTTTTTATCACTTGAAATTAGGTCAGGCCAGCAGTATCACCTGGGCATAATCTGCTCTGTTGTTGACTTATCAAATGCAGGTAGGGGATGGTTGTTAACTACAATCTACTTGCTTTTGGCTCTGTTTGGATCTAGGTGATCAACAATTTATCTTCCTCTCAGGAAGATATTATGCAGAGGTGAATCTAAGATCACGGTTAAGAATCGAAAGAGGAGGACTGCTTAGACATCGTGGGGAAATTTAGCTAAAGCTCATCCACAGGAAGGTTTGATTGTACCAAGTGGTGAGAAAGCTTAGTGCACAGCTAGGTATCGAAGAAAAGGACTGACTCGAGAAGAAATGAAGTGACTTGAGATCGTTTTGACTCCTTCCATGGGGCACAGTCCTCACCACCTCCTTTTTACTATTTAAGTCATTTTGACTCATGGAAACAATGGCATTGACTTTCCAGAAGAATGAATAACTACAGATTTATTCTTCCTCCTTTTTCTTTATTTCTTTTATCATGGGACATAAAAGGCATGTATTTCAATGCAAACCATAATCCAGTGAGTAATTTCCCATGCCAAGACAAAGTCATTGAAAGTTCCAAGATCCTTGAGAAGATAACCAGGGCTTTCCTTGTCCTTCTCTGCCCGCCCCACGCCCCCCCGACCTCCTCCCTCGAAGGTTTGTCCTAAAAGTGTTGAGAGCTAATAAAACCTATTGAACATTCTGTCTTCCTTTGTAAGTTGCCAGGCATTGATTTTGTTCAAAACCCCATAGGTGGTGCCTACTGATTCCACGCTCTTTGCCAGTCACTGAGATGGAAACCGGGGAACGTAGGAGACTCCAGCGGAGGGCGGGGAGGATAGGGGCGAGCTGGTCCTTTGACTCTAATGGATCCACTGTATTACAACCAGGCAGCCAGAACTGTGGTTTTCAAATTCCCAGTTAAAAAAAAAAAACAAACAAAAAACAAACAAACAAAAAACATATCCTAGAGAGAGTGCCATAACATTCTCTCCCTATCTCATTTATTTCACTTTTCCCCCCCAAAGAAATGGTCAGTTGAAAAAAAAAAAAAAAGAATCATATCGTGGGACCAAAGAGGCTGCTCAAACGTAATTTCCATGGATGTGGGAACGAGGCAATGAAAGGGCACGTCCGGGCGAAGGTCAAGGGCGGAGTCTGATGGAAGAAAGACCACCTGGAATTTCACTGTGGCAACCCCACGCTGGAGGAGCGCGGAGAATGAACGCCAGCGCAAACGCCAACCCAACGGGATACGTGGGGGAAGCTGCCCTTGGCAAGAGAACCAAGCCCGTTCGTTTTTGTAATATAAGAGAGAGTGAGAAGGAGATGGTGGGCTCGCTCCC
>NW_011888902.1:2306466-2308772 GCF_000151845.1 Pteropus vampyrus
GGGGAGGATAGGGGCGAGCTGGTCCTTTGACTCTAATGGATCCACTGTATTACAACCAGGCAGCCAGAACTGTGGTTTTCAAATTCCCAGTTAAAAAAAAAAAACAAACAAAAAACAAACAAACAAAAAACATATCCTAGAGAGAGTGCCATAACATTCTCTCCCTATCTCATTTATTTCACTTTTCCCCCCCAAAGAAATGGTCAGTTGAAAAAAAAAAAAAAAGAATCATATCGTGGGACCAAAGAGGCTGCTCAAACGTAATTTCCATGGATGTGGGAACGAGGCAATGAAAGGGCACGTCCGGGCGAAGGTCAAGGGCGGAGTCTGATGGAAGAAAGACCACCTGGAATTTCACTGTGGCAACCCCACGCTGGAGGAGCGCGGAGAATGAACGCCAGCGCAAACGCCAACCCAACGGGATACGTGGGGGAAGCTGCCCTTGGCAAGAGAACCAAGCCCGTTCGTTTTTGTAATATAAGAGAGAGTGAGAAGGAGATGGTGGGCTCGCTCCCCGGGTGCATTCTGCACGCTTTCCCAGTGCTCCTTCGTCCATTCCTCTAATGGTATTGCACGGAGCTTCAAAGCTCGGTAGAGAGAGGCCTGCCATCCTGCACTCATTCTGACTTCTGTCCGGATTTCAAGGTTTGCCTACTTAAAAAAATTATTTTTTTCTTTTTTGATCAGAGGAAAACATGAAAGCATCTCAGAGATTAGTGAGCTTCGGTTTACAGGGGTTGAATCCAAACGCAAAGTTCAGGTGACATTTTTTAGAACCTCTTTGTCACGGGCTCGCATGACTTATGGTCAAGAGCAATGTGTTGAATTGGTAGCTTCTACGTGATGTCGGAGCTGTTATTTATCATTGTCCTAAGGATCAAAGTTTTTCGGCAGAAATTGTAGAAGCACATCACAATTTCTTTTCAACTCAATGTAGTGAGATGATTTTTTTTTTTTTAATTTAAATTTTGCTTTGTCTTTGTCTGAAAGAGTGTGGCTTCTTGTCAGTACTTTCTGATGCTTGTTCCTTCCCACCCCACCCCATCCGCCAGTTGCCCCCTCACTCTCAACTCCATCCCAAGTCAGGTGATGAGCATTCCAGCCTCATTTCCTCAGGGCAGACACGGCACAAGACGGATGTAGAAAGTCTAACCATGACTTCTGAGTTTCGAAATAAAAATTTCAAACTCACGACCAAAGGAAAGGTATAAAAGTTTGGGTTTGGGGGATATCTAAAGCATTTCCCTATGGAGAATCAGGGTATAAAATGGTCAGATAAAAAAAAAAAATCCGCCATTTATTAGCGTATATAAAGATTTCATGGGCTGAGAAGAGAAAGCAAGAAGCAGAGGGGCGACAATAGAGCTGGAGGTTGGGTTGGTCCCTGAGCAGTGGCCTCGGGTTCTGCTCCTCCCTCTTCTCCAGCGGTTCCCAGTTTGGGGGAAATGAGACAGAAGTGTGGCTCCACTCCATCTTCAAGGGAGGCCCAAAGAGATGTCCATGCCCCGGTGTGCCCCTTGTGCACAGTGGTTCAGGAGGAGTGGACACATATGGAGCATTTGGCCAGAGGGACCGCAGGTGGCACAATCTAACGCCCTTCAAAAGAGTACAGCCTACACAAAGACGAATGTTTTCCATGTGCCCCATAGAGAATGAGCTAAAACAGTCAAGGTCAAAGGCCCAGCAGTGGACTCTGTAGACCCATTACTAGAAGGAGTTAGATAGATCGTGATTATATCAGCGACCTGCCAAGACTGAGGATATATAGGATGATAAGAATTCCAAAGTCATCTATGAGATTTAAAAATCCATATGCACCTCTATGTTCATTGCAGCAGTATTGATAATAGCCAAGATATGGAAGCGACCTATGCCTATCAATAGATAAATAAAAAGGTAAACACAATTGGCAATTTCCATCCATCCCATCCTTACTCTTACCTATGTTGTTTTCATTTTCAGGACACCTGGCTTGTGTGACAAGCAATTAATTTTACAATTGATATTTATATGACTATAGTACCCAGTCCAATACTGATTCCAAAGCAGGCTTCACTGCCTGTATACAGAGACACAAAGACCCATGTCTGGGCTTTAACGGAGGAAGACCACTAAGAAGGTGATAAAAACATTTCTCCTTTGCGGGAGGACGGCTGATGAGTTGATGAAGGTGCCTGGAAATTCATTTTCAGGCTGCACTTTCATTCAAAATTAAATAAAGTATCTATCTATCATCTATCTACCATCTGTCATCTATCTATCTATCTATCTATCTATCTATCTATCTATCTATCTATCTATCTATC
>NW_011888902.1:2309379-2314807 GCF_000151845.1 Pteropus vampyrus
GAATGTTTTCCATGTGCCCCATAGAGAATGAGCTAAAACAGTCAAGGTCAAAGGCCCAGCAGTGGACTCTGTAGACCCATTACTAGAAGGAGTTAGATAGAGCGTGATCATATCAGCGACCTGCCAAGACTGAGGATATATAGGAATGGTGTGTATCTTGATAAGAATTCCAAAGTCATCTATGAGATTTAAAAATCCATATGCACCTCTATGTTCATTGCAGCAGTATTGATAATAGCCAAGATATGGAAGCAACCTATGCCTATCAATAGACAAATAAAAAGGTAAACACAATTGGCAATTTCCATCCATCCCATCCTTACTCTTAGCTATGTTGTTTTCATTTTCAGGACACCTGGCTTGTGTAACAAGCAATTAATTTTACAATTGATATTTATATGACTATAGTACCCAGTCCAATACTGATTCCAAAGCAGGCTTCACTGCCTCCATACAGAGACACAAAGACCCATGTCTGGGCTTTAACGGAAGAAGACCGCCAAGAAGGCAATAAAAACATTTCTCCTTTGTGAGAGGACGGCTGATGAGTTGATGCAAAGCAATTCTTTGAGTTTGAGAGAACACACAGTGAATGTGCCTGGGAATTCATTTTCAGGCTGCACTTTCATTCAAAATTAAATAAAGTATCTATCTATCATCTATCTACCATCTGTCATCTATCGATCTATCTATCTATCTATCTATCTATCTATCTATCTATCTATCTATCATCTATCTATCTATCTATCTATCTATCTATCTATCTATCTATCTATCATCTATCTAGCTCTATCTATTATCTATCTATCTATCTATCTATCTATCTATCTATCTATCTATCTATCTATCTATCTATCTATCTATCTATCATCTGACATCTATCTATCCATCATCTACCTATCATCTATCTATCTATCTATCTATCTATCTATCTATCTATCTATCTATCTATCTATCTATCATCTGTCATCTATCTATCCATCATCTACCTATCATCTATCTATCTATCTATCTATCTGTCTATCTATCTATCTATCTATCTATCTATCATCTATCTATCTAATCTATCTATCACCTATCTATCCATCATCTATCTATCATCATCATTATCTATCTATCTATCTATCTATCTATCTATCTATCTATCTATCTATCCCTATCTACCTATAATTTATTTATTTAGTAGAGCTTTAAACTAGATTATCTTCCCTTGCTGATCTGTAAAACTTGGAGCTGGTGTTCTCCGCTATTAGTTGGTGAACACATAGGAAAACTTGTTTAATGTTAACCTCAGAAATGTCTTATTTGGAATGTAAACTGACTGCCAAAGGAGGAGGAAAAATGTAATGCATTCCACAGAAAAATGGAGTTTTTGCTTTTTAAAATCATCTCCCATATCAGATTACCTGGACTGCCATTTCATTTTAATCCTATGTAGAACAAGATGCAAACTTATAAGAATGTTGTATATTACTTAAACGTTCTCAGTGTACAGGATGATACAATGTGAGTGACAAAATGTTATTTTTCCAATTGCATTGTGAACCAGGGATATGGAAATGAAATGAGAAGGTAGCAGGATGGTTTCAGAACAGACTCTAAGAATGTTTGCCCAGAGGTGTTTTTGAGGAAGGTCAAGGGCATTAACAAGAAAGTCAACCTTCGAAGTGGTAACAAATACTAAAACTGATGCAGAGAAAATGTTAGATATACAATTCTCTGGGGGTGGCTAGAAAGCCATTATTCCTGGAAGAAGAGAATTAAACAAATAACACCTCAAGCCTCTAAGACTAAAGAATTTCTCAGAAGTAGCATCCAGCCTTAATGGACAAAAGCCAATGATCTGTGAAATCTTTCCTGTCTTCAACATCTGCGATTTACAAGATAATGACAAATATTCTGAAAATAAACCTGATCCTCAGAATAAACCCAATGAAGGAAATATTGTGATTATCCCCATCTTAAAGATGAGGGTGAAGAGGTTAGATTAATCGCTTGAGGTTATCTACCACATGGCACAGGTGGGCTCTGGAACCTGAGCTAATTAGTATGCTAATAATGTCAAGTGACATTATTTATATGACTTACTATAATCGATATCTCCAACAATAAAGAATGAGGTTCTTAGATGAGAAACCGAGGCATATTAAAATTTTAAGAGTTAATTTTATCAAAAATCAATTCCATTAGGGCTGCACTAAACCAGGGGTGGTTAAGAGTGCTCAGCTCACAGGAGCCAAGGAGGAAAGATTTGCACAGGGAAGAGAGAGAAGCAAAAAAAGGGAATTTTCTGATTGGCTCGAGCTTAAAGACCGGTTGGCTGTTTGTGACTGGCTGTCCTTAGTAGTTCGATTTCATAACCTTGAGGCATTTACAGGCTTAGGAACAGGGTCTGCTCACATCGACTGCCAGGTCACAAGAGTCGCCTCAGTCTAATGGCCTCCTTGTTTATTTGCTTTAACATTATGGCTCATCTGTGCAATTGAAAACCATGTTGCCATAAAGTAACGCAGATCACTACACGGAAGGATAAAAGCAAGTTTCCAAGCCATGTAACAGTATGCATCAATCTCTAGGAAAAAAAGAAAATACATAAGATTGTGTAATGTGTATTTAAATAAAAATATAAATGTCAAACCAATTTATAAATAAAAATCGATAAAATCTAGAAGGAAATACCAGAATGTTCACAGTAGTTATATGTGGATGAATGATAGGAGAATGGGTATTTTTCCCTTTTTGTTTAAACATATTTCCCATTTTTACAACAATAAGCACTAATTGTTTAATTCAAAAAGTTCGATAACGTAGAAGGAAAAAGAGTGTCTCTAAAAACGGGATTTTTTTTCATGATAAATGGAGTTCTTTTGTGTTAAGGTGGCAGAAAACTTAAGAGTTTATATTACGGAATTGCAAAGGAGCAAAGACCGAAGAGGGAAAATGCTCTTTATGAGACCATGGGAAACCCTCTAGGAAGAGTTGGGTGACATCCCAGCTCCGACTGGCTTTCACAGACTTGCTGGGTCTTGGTATTACATCTAGGCATTCACTTTCCTAGACATCATATCTCATAAGAGATGGAAACAATCGTTCTAAATTTAACTGATTGGAAAACAGGAAGAACCTTAGACAAGTCCATTGTATAAAAGAACTGTAATCTATGAAAGGCACAAAAGCCCATTTTCTTACGGAATGCCCACAATGGAATTTTTTTAGGGCATGAAAAGTATCCTTGTCACTGACCCTTTACAATACTCTGGAAAGTTTTTCATTTTCTCAACTTTAAAAGAACAGAATCAGTGGTTTTTTTTTTTGTTTTTTGTTTTTTTTTTGTCTCGATACCTAAAGAGAAGAAAATAATGAAGAAACGTGGAACAGCCATTTCTGTTTGTAGCGTATGAAGGGGTTGTGATTGTTCGGTTGCAGTCGTGATGCCGTCTGTGACTGTATGAGGAAATGTGGATGTCTGCAGGGGCTAAAGAAATCCTCGATGAGAGAAGAACAATGAGTAAGGGACCCAGACGTGGTTCGACACTAATTCCAGTTCCATTTACAAATACCTTCCTTGGCAGTGCTCCCCATCGGATTTCCAGACATGGTACCATGTTTGTCCCATCCTTTCTTTGCCTCTTTTCTTCTTTCTCTTCTTTTCTTTTCGTTCTCTGTCCCATCATGTCAACATTTTTCAAGGCCCTCCCCTCAGGCCTCTATTCCTTTATCTCCTGGGGATTACATCTCACCTACTCTTTTCACCTTGACACCTGCACAAGCAATTGTTGAACTGGTCAGTCGTCCTGGAAGGATCAGGGAAGGCCTCATGGAGGAGGCAGGCTTTTCAAGATGGGATGGATTCCAGTTAGGAGGACAGAAAGAGGAGAAAGGGGATCTCGGACGAAGGAGAACAGCGTTAATTAAAGCGCAGAGGGACAGAAGTTCTAAATGGGTGAGAGGGACCGCTAGTTTGATAGGAAACTCATTCACTGACCCATTTTAGAGCAACAATTTTACTTTTCTGTTATATCTCTTTGTTCCTTGCCTTGTTACTTGGTCTCTAAGCACCTGCCTAAACGTTCCTGACCAGTCTGCACTTCGTTTACACATCAGTTGACTCTCTCACTTCTGAGTGGCTAACTGTGAATCATCGAGGGCGAATCTGGATGTTTCTCTGCTGATTATTCGGCCGAGAGCTGATTTCTTCTCCTCCTTGTCCTTTATTAACCACCAGAATATATTCTGAGGCTCGCTGCTCAGAGCCAGTTGCTTGTAACACATATTTTTTGTATAACATGGTCTTTTACTCACAATTTTGAAAACCTGCAGCCAGCAGCACTCCAGTACCACATCCTATGTGGACTTACATCATACCAGCTTAGTTTGTATTCATCCATACTTGAACCGGCAGGATGCTTATGTAGTTATCCTATTGTGCTGTTTTAGAATGTCATAGTCAAAGACCGAGTCAATTTAATTTGCTTGGTGTGGTATTCTACACAACACCGTGGAGAAATAGATATTTTGTAGATGCTTTTTGGCAATTTTTATAACATATTATCCAATCTGTATGAAGAACTTTGAGTTTCATGAGAAAGAAATTCATTTGACCTGGGAATTTTGCACTTGGGAGCTTATTTTAAGGACATGAGAGACGGGAAGACACAGAGAGAAAGAGAAAGTTTCTTGAATAAAGTTGTTTACCGAAGAAGTAATAGATTTCCAATAAAAACAATTTTTAAAAGCTAGTATATATTGAGTCTTTCTTAAGTGCCAGATACGGCTTTAAATGTTTTATACACATTAGCTAATCTGGTCTTTCACAAGAACCGCAGGACATAAATTTTATTATTGCCATTACACAGATGCGGTTACCGAGGCACGTGAAGTTAGCGCGACGTGCCCGTGGTCATGCAGCTGGTACCTGTTCCACACTAGTCAAGCAAATTATGTTACATCGACTGATGGAATTCTTTTTAATGACCATTATAATGACTAAAGAAAAAATTGAGAAATTCTTATAGCTTTAGAGAAAATTTCAACAATAATTAGTGACATTTTAAAATCGTAGACCTAAACTATGTCAGTTTAGGAAGGAGGAAAAATAAAATAACTGATATGCCAGGATGATAGATTTGGTGTTATGTTTAGTTCTTTTAGTCCGAGTTATTTTTAATGTAATTTAATGTGATTTTTTTAGAATTACATAAAATAGGATACATGTAAACAGCAGTTAGCATATTCTATGGGAAGATGTCTCATGCTTCTGTCAGAGAGTTCTTTGGAATGCAAGTGTGGTATTTCAGATCTCTCTCTTCCTAATCGCTATTTATCCACTATCCATACTTCTAGATATCTAGTTCCTCTCGAAAAAATGGGAAAGGTGATTCAAAAGACAAAGGTTTAATCTCACGTTTATATTTTATCTTTCCAATAT
>NW_011888902.1:2314857-2322622 GCF_000151845.1 Pteropus vampyrus
TAGCTTTAGAGAAAATTTCAACAATAATTAGTGACATTTTAAAATCGTAGACCTAAACTATGTCAGTTTAGGAAGGAGGAAAAATAAAATAACTGATATGCCAGGATGATAGATTTGGTGTTATGTTTAGTTCTTTTAGTCCGAGTTATTTTTAATGTAATTTAATGTGATTTTTTTAGAATTACATAAAATAGGATACATGTAAACAGCAGGTAGCATATTCTATGGGAAGATGTCTCATGCTTCTGTCAGAGAGTTCTTTGGAATGCAAGTGTGGTATTTCAGATCTCTCTCTTCCTAATCGCTATTTATCCACTATCCATACTTCTAGATATCTAGTTCCTCTCGAAAAAATGGGAAAGGTGATTCAAAAGACAAAGGTTTAATCTCACGTTTATATTTTATCTTTCCAATATCTTTGAAAAGATATTAGAAAATGGCTTTTCTAATATAACAGGCGAAGAGATACAAAGAATTGGGCTATTATTACCCAAGGACTCAGGTGGAGGCTGAAATGGACAGAAATACAGGTCTTTTGTCTGAAATGGACAGAAATACTGTTTTTATCAGCCACTTCGTTTTGCTCTGTAAATATACTATTTGTTGCACAATGTGGGGTTGGGGGGAGGGAGAAATAGCTTAGTTGTTGAATTTTGTTGTATGCTTGTTGACAAGTGCTATGTAATATATTTGACATTCTTTGGGATCGAGATAATTATGGCTTCAGTTCCCCACTCCACCCCACACACACAAAGTAAAAAATAAAAAAATATATATAAAAATAAAGTTTAAAAGGAAAAGTACCAACAAACAAGAGCATGAAGATCGGTTTTATATGATCTCTAAAGTCAAACCTTAACTTGTTTGTATCACTATGAGGCATAATCCAAAATAGCAGAAAACCAATAGCCATAAACTGAAATGGGCAAAAACTTCGAAAAGGATAGAAGCCATTGAATAATAGCCTTTAAAATAATTCGAGGGAACCGGAATGCAAAAACAAACTCCATGCCCGCTGCTTCCACGGGAGAGTGGAGCACATCTGCTTCCACGCACATCTGGACTACCTGCCTGCCCCTCCGCCCTTACACTGACACTCACTGAAGCTGTGGGAATCACCACTCATCCAATAGGAGGCTTTCCTACTTGCATGTCATATGAAATCATAAATCCTGCATTATTTCAGATGAGGAGAGAAAATGGAAACCTTTAAAGTTTGTACTTTCCACAGGAAGTCTCAATCCTCCCCAGACAGATGATTTTGATTTGAGAGGACACAGTGGGCCTTTAACTTCCTCAGCATCAGGGACACGTTAAATTCTAAGAGTCCCACACTGTCCTAAAGAAATGGCCATAAAACGCGGGTCAGGATTCCATTCTTTCAGCCTCAGAGGCAGACATGGATGAACGAATTTGGGCGGAAGGAGACACGACCCAACGCTTCATCTAAACAAAAGCGACTCTAAATCAAACGTTTCACAAAGTTCATAATACCATGCAATCAAAATTTTCTTAAAGAGAAATCCAATGTTTCTGTTATACATTTCCTATTCCAAGTGTGGCTCGAAGTCCTAGGCCTGAACGGAAGTCGAAAGGACAAATTCGGCAGGACCAACGTCAAGGCGGAGAGGATGTTTGCCTTCTAAGCCATCACTGAAGCCACGACTTCTGGAATGTTTAATCAACCTATTCAGAAGTGTTAATTTGCTTAAAAATGAACCGTTAGGCAAGTTGATCTCAGTGGAGCCAAGATATGTTCTGAATCAAGCTATTTTAACGTAAATTTATCTTAAAGTTTCTTTTCATCAATAAAATAATTCTTCAAGCCATCGGAACTGACCACATATGACCGTATAAGGTCCGCTGCTGGCAAAATAAAGAAATGAAGAACTACATAGCTGATGCCCGTGAAGTTTTCCAAGGAGCGATTATTTTCATCATCCCTGCCGTCCGGCCTATGAGCAACATCCTGAACTATAAGACCACTGGCCTGTGGTACTGACTGTGGCTTCGGAAGAGAGAAGAAGGTCAAAGCCATATATTCAACCCCGTTGCTGAGACAGAGACCACAGAACTGCCAGCTACTTGGGAGCTAAAATCTAGAGCAGAAAGCACACTCGGAGGCAGCTAGACGAGAGTCAATTCCTGGCTACATTTATGTGAATCTGGACAGGCTACTTAATTTTTGAGCCAAATCTTTTTTTTTTTTTTTTTTTTTTAATACACAGAAGTGTCAGGTATCTCCTTCATTCCTTCGTAAAATGCCTACACAGAACAGAGCACAAGCAACCATTCCCAAACAGTAGTGCGCATTCCTAAGAGGATGCTTGAGCTTCATTCGAGAAAGGCCTCAATTCCCTGAGTTAAAGATCTATCTTGTGTATTCTTTGGCAACAAAGAATGCAAAGCGTGCTCAGAAATGATGGAAGAGATAAGAAGGAAAATAGATCCGGGGCGTGGAAGGGAGACACTTCAGGAACCAGTGGGTTCACTGACCATGCTAATCTGTCTGTGGGTTACCATCGGGAGAGCATGACTGATCGCCTATTAAGGGCAGATGACAGCAAAGGAAAGCCAGAGAGGCAGGAGACTGCTCTTCCTGGGCGTCAGGGTGGGAGGGGGTGTCTTAGAGCTCTTAGGAGTCTTAGTAGTGACTCTCTCATCATGGTGGGAGGAGGGTGTGGGAGAGGTCCAGTGACTCATCCTAAGTCAAAGAAGATAGTGCTTGATGTAGGGAGGATCCAGGAGACAAAGCTGTCATACTAAGTATCTAATTCAAAGAAACCACATTACAGAAATCCCCAGGAAAGCTTTCCTTCTGTTCTTTTTTAGAAAACAGGATGAACTCACAGTGATTGTTCTAGAAATAGGGACTCACCGAGAGGGCAAACCTACATTCTATATACTATTTTTTTTTTTTTAAATATAAAATTCAATGTCTGAATTTTCAATGTCTGGGACAAACCAGATACCTTCAGTAATTTTTATGTTAGATGATCTGATTACATATCTGACAAGGAAAATTTTAATAAAGCTGCCTAGTCATTTACAACTCTGTTCAATAAATCATTCTCTGTACCTTCAGATGTTTTTCAATAAAGAGAAGAGAAGAAATTGTAAATATAAAAGACACACAAGGTCTTGCAAAGTCAGATAATCCCAGTGGGAAGTGTTTAAGTAATTGATTTTGAGTAACTTTGGCCTGGAAGTGAAGTCTTACTGCTTTCCCAAGTAATCTGGGGACTGAGTGGGAATGCAGATGGTGTGGTGGAAAATTTTAAAGACTTCACCCAAAATGCTCTATCCTTTTATTTCACCTTGTTGACTTGAACAAAATAAATCCCCATGTCCGTATTCCAAAAAGCATCTGTTTCTTGTGCATATACAAGGTCTAAAAATACATAGCATATGTTTAAGTGGTACTAAGACATACTCCTGCAGGAGTGCAGATAAACCTCAGACAAATCTACCTCGAAGGGCTTCTGCCGGCACGTTGGCACGTACGGTGCCTGGGGAAGACCCCGTCACACCACATAGTGGTAATGTCATCATTCCTCCCCTGCTGGACTCTGGTTACATTGTTCCCTCTCGTTTTTACGAGGGACTTACAAAGGAGGGACTCTCTACACTGGGTCGGTGGTCATCGTTCCTTTCCTAACCCCACTCCTCACATCCCCCGACCCAGAGCGTCACTGTATTTCAACTGTTTTGCTACTTTGCAGACAATCTATAGAAATGTGTCGACCTTCTTTTCTCTAACAAGTGATTTCTTCATTCACCCATTTCTGCACCTCATAAGGGATGAGTCACATTCTCCACTGGCCACATCATCAAAAAGTCCTAATCGAAACCATGTGACTGCAGTGTGAGTTTTCTGGGTTAGTTAACTTTCTCGGCTTTATATGTCCCGCTTGATGTAATTGTTCATGTCGCCTGTTCTCTGCACGTGTAGGGCTGACTGCTCACTCACTCTGCATGACTGCGGCCATCGTCCTTCACATGGCAGTTACAGTGTACCTTTCCAGAAAGAAAACATATTTCCTTGTGATTCCTGTGGGAGGAAAGCCTTTCTGCTTTATATTTTTCAGAGAAAGTTGGTATCTCCCTAGACTCTTGATTGAAACATTCAGAGACGACACTAGAGATGCATTCTAGTAGAATCTTCCCTGATATCCGATAAATGTAGGCTTGCCATTCAACTGAAATACGATTTCCATGCTGTAGGTCTTGCGTTATTATTTCCATCTTTAAGGCAGCCATCTTTCATAATGCAGAAAGGACCCATTGTCGATTTAATCTACCCCGGAATTATTTAACAAAGAAAGCAAATGTTTAGGAATTCTTTTTCCCTTATGTATTGATCCTTGATCTACTTAATAAGCAGTCTTTGTGTGAGAGAGCTCCAGGTGAGACGTGGACATGTCCTTCTCTCTACTTCCCACTCCCCGGTGACGATCTGCCAGCTTTCACTTCTAAACAGCTGAAATTTCCCCAGGCTTTGGGGCGATGACTTCACTTGTGCCACTTTAAGGAACAAGGATAGTGCTTAGTGGAAATATTAGTGTGTTGCTACTGTGACAAGTTATTATTATTGTTTTTTTTTACTGTAACAAATTATTATAAATTTAGCAGCTTACAACAATACACACTTAGTAGCTTACAGCTCTGTAGGTCAGAACCCTAAGTGGCCCTGCCTGGGTTCTCTGCTCACGGTCTCATAAGGCCAGAATCAAGGTGACAGCTAGCTGGGTTCTTACAAGGAGGCTCTGGGGAGAATCCACTTCCAAGATCATTTAAGTTATTGGCAGAATTCAGTTGGATGCGGTTGTAGGACTGAGGTTCCTATGTCCTTGTTAACTGTCAGGCAAGGGTCATTCTAGAAAACCACCGTACTCCTTGGCTATGACCCCCTTCTTCCATCTTCAAAGCCAGCAACAGCAGATGGAGACCTCATCACCGTGTGAATCTGTAACCCCGTCTCTCCTGCCTCTTCTGCTGTTGCATCCCTCTGATCCCAGCAGGAGAAAGCTCTTTGCTTTGAAGGGGCTCATGTGATTTCTAGGCCCACCTAGATAATCCAGGCTAATCTCCCTATTTGAAGATCCATAACCTTAATTACACGGGCAAAGCTCCTTTAGCCATGTAAGATCGCACATTCATAGGTGCCAGGGTTAGGCTGGGCGTCCTGAAGGAATTCAGCCCAAACACTGGGAGATGTTTGTCTCTTTCTGTGGTAGTGTGGGCCACCAGGAGATGAGAAATTGAGAAAAAGAGTATTTTCTTCTGCTACTTTAGCTGCCAAGAAAAAAACACCAACTAGGTACACTCCTCAAGGTGACTCTTGAGGACCCTGGAGAAATTCTCATGATGACATTTTAATAGACAGAAGTTTATTTAGCACGTACATTCCTGGAATCAAAATAATTTTGATAGCACTTTCTCTTACTAATAATTCTTTGTAAAATGTCAAATTAAGCTCTACCAGGCTTATTTTCCAAGTTGCTAGGAAGGATCTGAATCAACAACACAAGTGCATGAGGCTTCAGGAAATAACTTATACTTTTTGTTTAAAGGTGATTTTTGATTCAAGAGAAGTCATTTCTACGTACCGCGTTTCAGACTGGATGATGGTGTGTCTTAGGCCAAGGTCTGAGAAAGTTTGGGCAGGGTTTGAAGATTGTGGAAGGGAGACTCATGCACACCGACGAGTTCTACCTCAGCTCTTATAAAGCACTGAAAGACCAGAGTGTAGTTTAGGTGGAGGAAACCACTGGGTGACGATCTCCCACG
Organism: Pteropus vampyrus; assembly: GCF_000151845.1. Taxonomy (NCBI): domain Eukaryota; kingdom Metazoa; phylum Chordata; class Mammalia; order Chiroptera; family Pteropodidae; genus Pteropus; species Pteropus vampyrus. The sequence goes on from NW_011888902.1 coordinate 2,320,648, forward strand.
TGGGTGCCTCCAGGGTGGACATATGGTCAGCAGCCCTGAGGGTCAGGAGTTTGCCAGTTTTGGGGAGGAGTCTGGATCCAGGACCCCCCTGGCCTTTATCACACCCTTGATCTCAGATCTGTTGGGAATGCTCTGCTCAGCAAGGACTTACGTTCAGGTTCTATGTCTTGACATTCTATCATTCATACTTAAGGAACGTTCCTCTAACTGCTCCTGAAGAGCAAGACCTCGATTTTCCCTTAAATTCACTCCGGGCTTCCCATCAGGCATGACCTACTATACATACCATTCAAAAATGGAACTAGCAATATGTAAAACCTGCTAGAGGCATCCCTCAGCAGATGTGGGGTATTGTTTCTGGGGACTCCTGCAGATACCAAAGTCCTCTGAGGCTCAAGTCTCTTATAGAAAATGGTACAGATTTGCAGATAACTTATACACATCCTCCCACATACTTGAAATCATCCCTAGATTACTTGTAATACCTAATACAATGTAAATGCTATGTAAATAGTTGTTATACTGTATTGTTTAGGTCATAATGACAAGAAAAACAGAGTCTGCCCATGTTCAGTACAGATAAAACCATTTTAGGCTTAACTATATAGGACGTGTCAGCAACGATGTAACTTTTAAAAAATACATCGTTTTGATCTGCAGTTGGTTGAATCCGCAGGCCCGGAACCACGCAGTACAAAGGGCTGACTGTGTCTGCCCTGTTAACATACATCACGGGGCCTCATTTAGCCTTAAACAAAAACATCCCATAAGCCTGTGCGAAAAGTCCTTTCATTTCCCCATGATGAAACTGAGATTCAAAGGCTCAAGCTCTTGTTCAAAGTCAGATAAATGTCGATAGGAATTGTTAAGACTTGATCCCAGAGATGAAAATGGTATGAGGTCACCCAGCGATTAACACGAGAGTCAAATGCAAGCTTCAGGTAAAGCAGCCACTGAAGACATCCTCCCTCTCGTGCACGACTGACATTTGTGTCCAATGGGCAGATGATGACAGATTTCTTCCTCTTTAATTAGCTCCTTAGACTTGGGCCTTTGAGGCATTTCTAGGATTTTGAGCTCTTTCCCCTCCTTGAATTTGAAGATACTGATTCTAGTTATGGTCTGGGACACCCCCGCAACACCGGGGGGTGAATGCACTGCTCAGTCTGCCTGCATGCCTCGCTGCACAGCCGCGAGCAGGCACCCCCACCTCCGCCACGGCCCCTGCCCTCCACGAGAGAGGCCCAGCTGCCCTGAGATTAACTGGGAGCCAAACGCAGGCAAGGAGCCAAACCAGTGTGATAAGCATCCTGGTTTTGATGGAATGCCTGAAAATCATTTTAACTTTTCCAGAGCTAATGCAGTTAGGCCCAAGGATGTGGGGGTGGGAGGTCTTGCGGGTTCTACAAATGGCTTCACTCCGGCAACTCCCCTTAACCTAAGATTAGAAACAGTCACACTAATTGGGCAGAGGGGTCCCTGTCGTATCAGACTTGCTATCACACGACCCATTGTTACTCTTCGGCATGCTGGTTTTTATTTGTTTGTTTGGGGTGGTGACATGAGCTGGCTTGTTTCTGTCAGTCTGTTAGAAAAGACTCTGTTTCTTACAGAAAGGCGGTGTTCACCGCACAATCTTTGGCCGCGTGGCTAGGACGCCATCTTGCATTTGCCTTTCTGTTTATGTGGGGACCGTGATAAGAAGTGAGACTGACAAACCCCAGTCCATTTCTGCAGAAGAGAATGCTCAGCAGGAAACACGGGCCTTCATGAGAAGGATTTTCTCAGAAAGCTGCCCTGACGGGGTATTTTTTTTAGAAAGGATTATTGGCTTTTGTTGCCGTGGCCCCCCGGCTGGAACGAGCCTCAGCTAGTGACTTCTGAAGGGACAAGGCTACTCAAGTCTGGAGAGGGTGGGAGCCTCAAGCCCCCATTTTTGGATTATGACACAAGCTCTACCCATTTACTAGTAGTG
>NW_011888902.1:2322672-2347734 GCF_000151845.1 Pteropus vampyrus
AACACCGGGGGGTGAATGCACTGCTCAGTCTGCCTGCATGCCTCGCTGCACAGCCGCGAGCAGGCACCCCCACCTCCGCCACGGCCCCTGCCCTCCACGAGAGAGGCCCAGCTGCCCTGAGATTAACTGGGAGCCAAACGCAGGCAAGGAGCCAAACCAGTGTGATAAGCATCCTGGTTTTGATGGAATGCCTGAAAATCATTTTAACTTTTCCAGAGCTAATGCAGTTAGGCCCAAGGATGTGGGGGTGGGAGGTCTTGCGGGTTCTACAAATGGCTTCACTCCGGCAACTCCCCTTAACCTAAGATTAGAAACAGTCACACTAATTGGGCAGAGGGGTCCCTGTCGTATCAGACTTGCTATCACACGACCCATTGTTACTCTTCGGCATGCTGGTTTTTATTTGTTTGTTTGGGGTGGTGACATGAGCTGGCTTGTTTCTGTCAGTCTGTTAGAAAAGACTCTGTTTCTTACAGAAAGGCGGTGTTCACCGCACAATCTTTGGCCGCGTGGCTAGGACGCCATCTTGCATTTGCCTTTCTGTTTATGTGGGGACCGTGATAAGAAGTGAGACTGACAAACCCCAGTCCATTTCTGCAGAAGAGAATGCTCAGCAGGAAACACGGGCCTTCATGAGAAGGATTTTCTCAGAAAGCTGCCCTGACGGGGTATTTTTTTTAGAAAGGATTATTGGCTTTTGTTGCCGTGGCCCCCCGGCTGGAACGAGCCTCAGCTAGTGACTTCTGAAGGGACAAGGCTACTCAAGTCTGGAGAGGGTGGGAGCCTCAAGCCCCCATTTTTGGATTATGACACAAGCTCTACCCATTTACTAGTAGTGCGAGGAAAAGCAGGGAATTCCGCACAGACAGGCAAAGCCCAGGCACGACTGTGGTCAAAGCAGCACTAACAGCACCTAGAATTCCCAGGCCCCCACAGGGCCCGGCAGCCCAGGCACTTCTAAGAGAACGGACACCTAATTTCATGTCTAGGGAAGGGAGGATGGTAGAGATGGCGTCCGTCCGTGAGGCTTATTAAAACACTGACATGCTCCTGTAATGACTGGCAGGCAGTTTCTACGATGGGTCTTCTAGGTGCCTCCCCTGGACACCCCGGGTCCTCCCTTGGCTCACCCATTAGCCAGTACTGGTGTTAACTATTTTAAATATTGTCACTGGAGAAGAAAGCCTTTCAAGGTGTTCATTGCGGGTGGGCAGGGTTTTGGGAAGCTAGAGGTCAAATCGACTTCCTCCAAACAAAGGGAAACACCTGGCTCTAAGGGTGCTGAGGACCACAGAGGGCTCCCCAGAGGAGCCTCTCCCATGGTAATCGTGGGACGTACACATGGAGAGCAGGGAGTGTCCATCAAGTGCTCTAAAGCGGTGCCACTTCTCATCACTCTGAGGTGGTTACAGAATTCTGAGTCTTTATATTTTACTAGTGTTCGGGAAGCCCTACTGGGTGGATAAAGCGGGTATCAAGGAAAATTCAATTATGAAGTTCAATCAGGTGATTCGACATCAGGCCAGCAGTTCACACGTGAGCACCTGAGGTCACGCGGCAGGTTCAGTGTTGGAAATCTGAATGACAGAGGCATTATTCTCTTGGGTGGAAAGAGTATGTGCTTTGGGACTAAGCGGACTTTGGTTAGATTTTTGCTTCCCTCCGTCACTAGCTCTGTGACCTCAGTCAAATTGTATAACTTCTCCGAGTCTCGGTTTCCTAAAACATATAATGGGAATAATACACAAATCGTAGGGGTGTTTTAACAATGCCGGTTTTCCTTCTGTTCGAAATGTAAGTATCGTCAGAGGCTCGGATCATGCAATACTTCCACAGTTCAGTGTCACACTGGACAAATGGCAGTACCAAAGGGTCAAAGACCTCTTGAAGTCCGGTCCCTCTTAGACCAATCCTGCTTCGCTCTGATCGGTTCCACCTTCTCCGCACGTACGTGTTCAGCTCCACAATTGGTTGGTTGCTGTGCTCGATTATATATCACTTTTTAGTGCTTCTTAAACCTTTCAGATGTTTGAGCTTCCTTGTCTTTTACGTTGGAAATCTCTTAGGGCTGGAGCACGAGGCCAGCGGTGTTAGTGACAGATAGAGTGACCCATGTGCTAGAAACTGAATGTTTGCGCCCCGCCCCCAATTCCTACGTGGAAACCCTAAGCCCCAAGGTGATGGTGCTAGCAGGTGGTTGGGTCGTGAGGCCTCAGGGATAGGTGCCCTTATAAAGGAAGCTCCAGAGAGATCCCTCGTCCCTTCCACCATGGGAGGACACAGTGAGAAGCCAGCAGTCTGCAACCTAGAAGGGAGCCTTCGCCAGAACACAACCATGCCGACACCCTGATCTTGGAATTCTGGTCTTCAGAACTGTGAGCAATAAATTTCTGTGACTATCCAGTCTATGGCAGTTCTGTTACAGCAGAAATACTTAGTCTGTGGACTAAGGTGCCACAGACTCTGTCCAGCCTGAACGCAGCTCACCAACCTCTCCCGAGAGCATTGTGGTCTGAATGCGAACTCTAGTCTGAGCTGCCAGCTCTCAACACCTACCAGCCCCAGAGCTCTGCTGCTGCATTATTTTTATGCCACATGCAACGATGGAAGCTGCTGTTATCATCGCTTCGTAGATGAGGAAACTGAGCTCTGAGAGATTATGTCACTCGTCCAAGGACAGAGGGCAGAGATCTGGACCCTGTTTCTCTTTTGTCCAAATACCAGGGTCATTGACTTTTAATCTGGCCATCTCTATGATGTCAGGCTTTCTCTTGTTCTCAAGCTGTCCAGATGGCAGTGTCTTACTGGGGTAAAGCGCTGGTGAATGAAGTCGCAGTCAATTGTTAGGGTAGCACGTAGTTCCTCAGAGTCTGATCCTGGTCACCTTGCTACCCTATTGCAAAAGAGGCCCTTGCGAAGGGTGATGATCACTGCGTAGACAGGAGATGTCTCATGACACCCTGGGGGTGTGGCTGAGAAATGAGAAGGAATAAGGTGCTTCTAGGAAGCCGTGACATCACTCTACATGTGACCAATGATGCCTTCATGTAAGAGTGGAATCTCACTGAGACGTGAGAATGACAGATTTCTGTAAGTGATCTGAAGTCCCCAGGGAGTGTCCTGTGTGTGCCAGGCACAGAAGGAACACGGACACAGAGGGTGCAGAGAGGTGGGGGACGCAAACAAGGAGAGTCATGCTCTTTTCTTCACAGGGGTCTATGAAATGCCTGCCTCTGAAGCAATGGGGTCTCAGGGAGGAGGCAACCTCCAACTAAACGCCAGCAGGTCGTCCTTACGATGTATGACCTTGACAGAATCACTTACACCAATCGGGCCTCAGGTTTACTCATCGATAAGAAGAGACTAATACCCACTACCTCCCTGGGTTACTGCGAGTATTAACCGAGGTACTATTTACAGAATAAGATACCTGCTCATCGCATGAGGCGTCTCCCCTCATCTCTCCCTCTACTCACGTATAGAGGCAAAGATGGACTGATCAGATCTAGGTGGAAAAGAAATGGAACCGAACTCAAGGCAGTTTGGTGTCATTTTCTTAAACATGCATATGGACAAACACACGCAGAATATAAGACAGAACAGGAAGCTGAGGATCTGCGTGAAATTTTACCCAGGAATAACAAGCCCAGTGTGGGTTTGGATTAAAAAAAAAAAAAAATTATGACAAAGCTACACTGTTTATTTTGGAAAGTCACTTAGGGCTAAAGTGTCACCACTATAGTTATACTTTTGTTTTGGGTCACGGACATCTGCACATGTGTCTGAGGGATGAAATTTTCCCCAGAGACATTGGAAAATGACGCACAAATAAACTCGTTTCTCTGTCACCGGCTGTGGTCTCCTCTGATCATCGAAGCAAAAATGGTAAGCTTTAAATACATACGGATATTACAACTAGCTTTCAGAAACAACTGGTAAGGACTTTGGGCCCAAAGCTGGCCTGCCCTCCAGACATAGATACTGCTCCCATTATGAGATTCTGCCTGCATTAATAATTTACATAAAAGAAGAGGAAAACTAAAGCTTAGCCAGAAACATCCCCCCGAGTCCACCCCGGCCCCTGCTGCCATAAAGCTGATAGAGCAACTGGGATTAAAATGTAACCTGAAACAAGAGAGTTTTTGCAAATAAGATGAAAGCTGCCATTTAAGGTTTTTCAATGGCACCAACTGGATTAGATCAGTTCTCCAGACAGGCGTCTTTTGACAATCCCTGGGAACTGTGTGTCCTGACTGGAAGGCAGAGTCGATGCATGCAAAGTCAATTAAAACGCTAAATGCATAAAAGACAGTGGCTTGACGCGATACACACTAGGCATTTTCCAAACAACCCTGGCTTTATTTCTCAAGGTTTTATTCATGGGAGTGGCAGTGTGGGCAGTGATTTGAAACCGAAGTCTGAAAATCGAGGGATAAAAATAACCAAATTAATGCCTGACTGTAGAGGACCAGAGAAATTCTATACCCACTATAGATATTCCTATGAATAATAATTCGATCTTACGCAAGATTTTGTAAAAAATGAAGTCCTTTATATTGACATTGGAGAGTGTGTGTGTGCGCGCACATGTGTGTATGATGTTAAAATCTTAAGTTCTTACAACTTGTGTTGTGATTTCTTGCAAGCTGCCTCCTTTTTCACAAATGCCAGGTGAATAACCCTTTTGTCATCAATGGAACCAGTGACGGGTACACCGAGGTTCCTATCATGATGCTGACGAGTTTTGTTTTGGGGGCTCTGTTACCTGTCTATAGTGCTCCCACAGACCAAGCCCCAGCCCCGCCCCCCCCAGCATTCTACATGTAAGAGATTCCTCCCAGGTAAAACCTGATCAGCAGGAGCTGTAACGACCTGCCCTCGAAAAGATGCCATAAAACTAGATGCCTAGTTTTATGGAAAGAAGAAAGTCTCGAATGAATAAATTATTTACTGAGTACCTTTTAAATATCACAGAGGTGAGCCGACTGCTACGTCTTCTTCACGTATATAGTTCACAAAGATCCTGGGGATAAAATGTTATCTCTTTGTGACTGAAACTTACAATCAATACCATATTACTTTCAAAGTATACCTTGGCAATATGTTAATTAACATACTGGATGTATTTTTTTTCATTTATAATCTTCTTATAATGCTACATAGCTATCTTAAGGAGATTATAAAATGTGTTTCCTATAAAATTTGATTCCCCATACTAAAGTAAAATATCTTTAACGGCAACTTTTTCTGAAAACTCCAGTAAATCTTCTGGCCCATGTGTTAGGATATTCCCAGCCAGCTGTGATTCTCTGCAAATTAGTTCTCTTATCTTAAAGTCCACGGCTTACCCTTCTGTCTCTAAGCCAAGAACAAGGGAGAACATCCGGGAAGATGCTATGCTATTTCGCAAGTTCAGGTTTCCTAGTAGGTCCTTTTCACGTCACTCGACATGGTTGGCAAGTCTGAGACTACACAGTGGTGTAGAACTAGGCAGTCCTCCAAGCGTGTCAGAATTCCTTTGGCAGAATTAACTTTCTACACCACCAGTCCAACCTGTACCATATGCTCACGTCTTGAGGGCACCTGGCAAGGGGAATGAGGGTACCACGACTGGCTTAGACTGAGGTCCCGTCACAGGGAAGGTGGATATCTGATCAGAGTTCTTTTAACAAGGAGGAAGAGGACAGACGTGTGTGGTGTATGTGACCAAGAGTGTCTGCTCAAGAACTGGCCAAACTCTGACATTCAGGGATGTGTATAAATTCCCTCGGGGCTGGGAAATGTCACAAAAATGTGCTGAGACTTCCGGGACAGAGGAGGCCACTTTTTCCCCTGAGGCATGAACCCAAAAGGGTGTCCATTGTGGGGCTCCTTCCATCATCTCCCCTCAGGTGGGGCCCGACGTCAAAGGGAAGGACTAGCTACGCTTCACCGAGCACGCGACATTTGCTGAGGCAGAGTTCTAAGTGTCTCCATGACGACCTCTCAGGTATTTTCCTGCTGCTGACACACCAGGCCTGCGTCCCTTGGGCTGGGCTGGCTTCCTGAACCCGCACGGTGGCAGAAAGAACCGAGAGGTGGCGACCCGGTCCTGGAGCCATTGCTTCAGCCCTGCACCTATTCACACCACGAGCCTGCAACCAGACTTTCCCATCACGTGAGGCAACACCTACACTTTCGTTACATGAGTTTGGTTGATTTTTATGTCACTTGCCACTGAGTAAAGTCCTAAATGCCACAGAAATCGTGATAGCATGCACCTACAACGACGGAGACCCCCCCAAAGTGTAATTCACTTGCTCAAAAGGACACAGCTAATTTATGAGATGGGAACACAAGTCTTGGATTTCCAGTTAAATGTTCTTTTAACTGGAAATTAATAACGATAACGGGTGTTTATCTCATGCTCCCTGAGGGCTGCACTTGGACCTGCCATTACCTCGTCGTCCTCAGCAGTCCTGAGTGGGAGGCACTTCTAGTGCCCTCATTTCACAGGTGAGTCTCAGATATCCATGCTCAGAGACGAGTCTTGCCTCAGGTTACACAGAGCCTCTGCAGGGGAGCTGGCACCAGACCCAGCGGGCGACCAGGGACGGCCACCTTACCAGGGGCTCTCCGGCATCTGGCAGTACACTGTCCCAGTGACCCCTACACTCTGGGCTTAAAGCAATGACTCTGACATGGGTTTCACGGGCTTATCTGGAGAAGTGTCCGGGCTTTTAGCAGAATAGGCTTTACATTCTAACCTAGATATTTAAAATAATTATTATCATCCCTTTACAGTAACGTTGATTTCCATTCGTGTCTGGTAATTTGTATGAATGTAGCCTGTCCTACAGGATTGTACTTAATTTTGATTTATATTTTGCAAGAATCCAAATGGTTGAGAAGAAAAGTCGATGGTGCTGTTAGTCAGAATATATGGGCTTTAGTCTTGGTTTTCTCGATTAGCATCATTTTAAGTTGCTACTTAAATACTAAGACCTTGATTTCTCCCCCTCCCCCCAAAATTCAAACACTACCCCTGTCTTGTGTATCTCAGAGTTCTTGTGAAGTTATTTGAAAGCCTCATAGTGAGCTAATATAAGAGATTATATTTTTTTGCAAAATTGTTTTTCTATTTTCAATTTTTACATTGGCATATAAAGAGTTTAGGCCTTATAGTCATCATTCCCGTAAGATGGAAAGCAGAGACATCTGCATAAAAGAAAAAAAAAAAAACCATAGTTTTCTCCAGTTTAGCGAACTGCTAGAGCTTAGAGCTCAGCAGAGAACTCTATTCATACCAAAGAGAAGGGGCATAATCATTTGCTCTTTCTCATTGCTATCAGCTGGATTAGGGCAACTCGAGATATTTTTTCCAGAAGTGTTGTCTGCCTCTTTCTAATATAATGTGCAAATATAGAATGTGTCGAATGATAGAAGGAAAAACAAATGCGGAAGTAATCAAAATGTCACTGATAGGCGATTTTGGAAACTGTACTATTCTCTTGATTTGCAAAAGGAAAACCAATAACAGCAGAAAAGAACCCTCTACACGTGTCCTCGCTAGGCTGGGCATCCTGGCACAGTGCCTCGCTTGTGATCCCTTTGGCGGGGCGCAGGTCTAGGCAGGTGTCTTCTACCTGTCTCGCCTTCACTCCACTATCCGCTGCCCCTTGACGCCCACACCCATAGGCTCCCATCCTCTCCCTTACACAAATCTTCATAATGGTACCATCGACGCTGTGCCTACTGCCATCGCATCTGCCATCAGCCCGTTCGTCATCTGCATCGCCCCTGACAGGTACGTGGTAGTCCTTCGTTTATAAAGTGCTTTCCTATGAAATATGCTTACAACACACTCACGTGGCGAGGGCAGCAACGTCGTTTCCCCCGGTTTAATACAAAGAGGAAAGGATTTCTCATTACAAGCCCTTCGCTCGAGCTCTGGCCCAGCTCAGCCAAGTTCACACCCGCGGACTGAGCACCTCTTTGCAACAGGAACTGTGCGTGGTGCTGGGACTTCTCTGACCTGGAAAGCAGGTCATGTCCCCAGAGAGTCCATAAGCGGCCTCTCCGGCCTCTGACAATGCTGACTTTTTTTGTGGTTAAGCCGGTGTTTTTCACCCGGGCCTCCAGGTATTCATGGAGGTAGAAACAGAGTCCTCGAGCTATTGTCAGTATTTCAAAATTATAACCTTTACCCTGGAGATTGAATCTTAGCTCTGGGAAAGATTGCACAGGCGAATTCTCATATGAACAAAATCGCCCAGGATAACGCGCCTGGGAAACACTTCTCCGGAGTCTGGCTTTGCGGGGAGACCGTCCTTCGCTCAGGAGAAAGAGCGCGTCGCTCACCATGGGACAGTAAACTCGAAGTGTCCCCTCACATGCCTGTCCGATTACCTGCTGCTGTGCCGTCCAGCTCACTCGGTCCTAGCACCGAAGGTTCCCCAGGCAGCGCTTTCCAAATCTGCCCCAAGTTGTGCTGGTGTCATAAGGCCGCTTGCCGCACACAAGCCACATCATCCTCAATTTTGTTTTCGATTCCAACACAAATAAATGTGTTTGCAGATCTGAATGCTAGCTCTCCAGAGCCTGCCAGCGGGTTCTATTTAGGGAAGATGAGAGGCTTCTATAAACTCAGGAGTCCGTTGAAAAAGTTTCCTTGCAAGTCTGCAAACATCCATTCTGCAATTTCTAAGTGAGAAGCATTCGTTTGCAGAAATCGATAGCGTGATTGGTGGAGTGTGGGGGTGGGGGTGGGGTGGAGCGTTTTGCCCAGGTCAAAATAGTGGGACCACGTCAAGGACGGCAGTCACTCTGGGCGGGATGTGGCCCTGCCCCACCCCAGATCCTAGCCCCACTAAAACCTGAGCGAGCTCCAGCCATAACACGTGCTTGTCATAGCAGTCCTCTGCCCCTTCTACCGGATTCCGTACAATGAATGCCTTAGCTGGCCACTCTGATTCCAGCATCTCTCCCTGCATCTGTCACTCTAATGCTCACCGCAGAACAAGTCCTAAGAAATCTTATCTGGCAGGGTTGCCTGTGTCCCTAGGGACTTGTGCAGTCTGATGACATTAGCAGGCCCTTCATGTAGACCGTCATAAAATCTTTACTATGAAATGCCCTGCACTGTTGGATTAAATAATAAACAATTATCTTGGGGTCCCATGAGTCCCTGTGTCTCTTATATAAATCTGGAAAAAAATAAAACTTGCGCTCATTGATATACAGGATATTTTTGCTTCCATTTCTTTAAAATATTAGAAAAATCTCAAATTTCACAAAAAAATAGAATAATATTCTTTAAGGAAAACAGTATCCATAATTCCTTTTATGTTTCCTGCTTTCACAATCTTGACTGCATATTAAGATTTTCTAAGTGGTTAAATGGATATTAGAGCAATGTATTTATTTATTTTTAATTCAGATAACATTTAAATATAGAAAAATGCATAAGTGTGAAGTTTGATGATGATGACAAATATATACATCTGAATAACCAATACCCACATCAAAACATAGAACATTTTTATCATTCTGGAAAGTTCCCTTCATTACTCATTCCAGATAATTCCAATCTCCTTATAACCACTGTTCTGCTATTACTCATCATAAATAACTGTGTCTGCTCTTGAATTTCATATAAATAGAATCGTATGGCATGTAATGTTTTGTGTCTGTCTACTTTGACTCAGCGTAATGGTTTTGAGATTTATTCATGTGAATATCAGTTTATTCCTTTTTATTGCTAAGTGGAGCTCCATTGTATGAATAAATCATGACTTCTTTACCTCTTTTCCTGTTGATGAATGCTTGGGTTGTTTGCATTTTTTTTTTTTGTTACTATGAAAAAAGCTGTTATAAATATTTATTATACAGGTCTTTATGTGGACATCTCCTTAAATTTACCCACGAGTGAAATTTCTGGGTCAAGAGAAGAGGTATATTGTTCAACTTTATAAGAAAACGCCAAAAAGTTTCCCAGAGTGATTGCATCATTTTTACAATCTTCCCGCCAATTATTAGAGTTCTCATTGCGTCACATGCCCTATAACATTTGGTGTTTTGGGGCTTATTTGCCATTTTAGTAGATGAAAAGTAGCATCTCATTATTTTAGTTCGCAATTCCCTCATGATAAAAGATGCTGAGCATTTTTTCCACTTGTTTATTGAATATTTTATATATTCCTTTATGAAGATTCTGCTTACTCTTTTCTTTAATATTTAAAAAACGGGTTCATCTTTTTTTAATAATTGAGCTTGTAGAAGCTTTTTATATTCTGGGGATACAAGTTATAGTTCAGGTAGAGGTAATGCAAAAATTTTCTTTCATCGCGAAGCCAGCATTTCTATCTTCTTAAAGGCATGTTTTGATAAGCAGATATTTTCACAGATTTTGATGAAGTTCAGTATATTAATTATGTGTCCTATGAAGATCTTTATCTAGTTAAAGTTTCAAAGGTAATCTATTTTTTTCTAGGAGTTTCCGGAAGTATTTCGACGTAACAACTGAGCTCCAAAACCCGTATCCGGAGGACAGCTTCTTCTGAAGGCTGCGATGCCACAGGAAGCGTTCAAGTACGAGGAGGATGTGAAGGGCTCAGGAGCTTTGCGGGTCTCGAGAGTCACAGCATCATCGCTCACAGCATGACAAGCACGAGGAGTTTCAAGGCCCTAATTTTGGTGTTATTTTTGGAGATAACTTGGGTTTCTGTAGTTTTGGCTTTCTGTAGGACCAGAGAGAGTCATGCTTTACAGAAAGGCCTGCCAAGCTAAACTTCTCTCTGGGTGAGAAAGCACGTGTTTACCCACGTGCAAACCTGAGCTTTAGTGTCTTGTTGTAATTGCATCTGTAAAACCTCTTCCTCAAATATTACTCTTTGCCTCCGTAAAAAAACAGCATTTTTTAGCAAAAAGGACAAGTGGGCAAAAATTTCCATCATACCACCAGAGGGGCAGCATTTAAAAATGGAAGTGGCTTGTGTAACCTACTTTTCTTTGGTTTTAAAATAACAGCTCACGGATTTGCATTTGTTTTTAATTCTTGGCCCTGTGACCTCTGCTTCTGTTTTACTTGATAAATTCCATCTCGCCTTCCACAGGCAACCATTCAGTCCTGAGCTTTTTCTAACATGTTTCATCAAAATGGTTTTAGGTAAGTTCCCCATTCTCTAGACTGGAAACTTCTGAATTGAGAAGAAGAAAATGATCTTCACTATTTGGATTTTTCACTTTAAATTATTTTTAGAGCCATCTACTATTAATTACTACCCACGAGTAGACAGGATGTAGCATGTAACACATAACAGAGGCCCTGACGACTCTCTAAAAAGGAGATTTTTCTGAATTTTTGCCGTTCTTGTTTCATAGCCAACTCTGAGTTAAAACACATCAAAAAATAATTCTTACAGACTTCTTATTTGCCCATTTAAACACATGTGCGTGTACACACATAGGTGTATGCATGCACAAACCTTATGAGAATATAGAAAAAAATCATCCTTTGAAAACAAAGAAGTGATTATGTACACCGAGAATTACTGTCGGGAGCATGAAAAGAGCATTGTTATGTAATTTGCATTAATAAGAAAAGAATATCTTGGGAGAAAGATTTTAGGGTCCCTGACAAAGTGCTGGTGGGTACAAGACATATAGATGGAAGTTGGTATGCATGTACCACACAGACACAATTAAACATAGTTTGTGTTATTTTTCAAAACGCAAGGTTTCATTTATCTTATTTCTTTCTTAATTGCAAAAGTATATGTGCTTATTGTAAAATTTCAAGCAATACAGAAATGTATAAATAAAAACAAAATGGGTGGCTTCTTTTCCCTAATAGTCCATTTCCTGAGGAAACCAATGTCAACAGTCTGGTAATTCTCTTTTTATACAAACTCATAAAAACATGACCACTAGCATTTATTATGTTTTGCTATCTTTTCCTTTGAAATAGAAATTGAATCATACTATGTGTATTGCCTTAAAATTTGCTTTTATCATTTATTGATGTCTCAAAGATATTTTATATATACATGTTATATATATGGATATATGCATATACTTATATATAGATATCTATCTATATATACATATATATTTGAATTATTCTTTTTAATGGCAGCATAAAGATGAATTAACTCACTGTATTAGTCCATTATGGCTGCCACAACACAATACCACAAACTGGGTGACTTAAACAACATAACTTTATTTTCTCACAGTCCTGTAGGCTGGAAGTTCAAGATCAAGGTACTGGCAGGACTGGTTTCTGGTAAGGCTCTTTACCGTGTCCTCAAATGGCCTTTCCTCTGTGTATTCACATTTCTGGAGTCTTTTCTTCTTATAAGGACACTAATCTTGTTGGATTAGGGCCCCACCCTTATGACCTCATTTAACTGTAATTACCTCATTAAGGTCCCTATCTCTGCACACAGCCATATTGGGAGTTAGGGCTCCAATTTATGCATTTTGGGGGACACAATTCAGCCCATAATACTCACCAATTCCTCTACTGGTTTATATATCTAGTTTTTTTTTTCTTGATCAATTTAACTACACCTTTCAAAATAATCTTTATAAAAATGGTTCACATTCATCATACGAATATCTAACACCAAAAAAAAAAAAAATGCAATGGATAGAGGAGAAATACGATTACTCAAATTTCTCCATGCAAAAATGATCACTCTCAACATCTGGTAAACATCCTAGATGTAGGTATGCAAATATAGGTAGGTAGGTATGTCGGTAGGTAGGTAGGCAATTTTATAAAAAAGCACATACGTGCCGTTTTTATTGAAAATGCTACATTTACTATTATTCAAACTTAATGAAAAAAGAATGTTAAAAAGAATCTGCTGAACTTTTAAATGCTGTTTCTCCACAGCAGGAGTTAAGAATTTCTAAAAGATCATTTGGATTTTTAAATAGTTTGAGAAACATTAAATGGCTATGGTTGTTATGCTTAATTACATATTTTAACCCACATAACATTTATCGATCCCTTATAAATGAAAAAGAGGAAGTTCTCTGCTCTTATATTCCAAAGCTTCTCGTGTCCATTTAGTCCATCTCACTATTTTCCATTGTCAAAATATATAAAACTTATCCCATTCTGAAACCCATTCGTTTAGGTCCAATGTAAGACACAGTCATTCATCGCTCACTAACAATATTTTTGTTAGGGCTTCTCTGATCCTGAATTCTTTATCCTGAATTACCTTTGAGAGCAAAAATTTATCTTCAAGTGTGTTTATCAAGGCATGCTCAGCATTCACTGAGTTCCTGCATGTCTGAGGATCTATGTCTTTTGAAGATAATTTGACTTGATGCAAAATTTCTGGGTCACATTTTCTTTCTTCTATAAATTTGTAAATATTGCCCCTGCATCTATGGGCATCTTAAAGTCTGGGGAAGATATTTCACTCCCTTTTATGTAACCAATTTTATCTACCTTGTTACCCATATGCTTCTATGTTTACTCTTAAAATTTGGTAACTACACTAACATATGTTAGTGTCGAGTAATATTCACTTTTTCCAGATCATGCTCTCCCATAGGTAATTATCAAATCTTTAAATCTTTAAACTATTTATTCCTCTATAAGTTAAAAAATATACATATATATGTATATATGTGTATATATATATGTGTGTGTGTATGTATGTATACTCTTTATGCCTATTCTTACCTTTCTTCTTAAAGAGGAGCATAATATATATACTCCAACCTTGATTTTTTAAAATTTAATAATATGCCCTGGATCGCTCCATAGTAATATGAAAAGAGTCTTTTAATTTATTAAAAACAAAACAAAACAAAACAGTTTAACGAGGTATTACAGATACACAGTAAATCACATACATTTAAAACATTTGTATTTTCTAGAAGTTGGTGTATATGAAATCATACAGTGTCTACTCTTTTTATTTTTTTTTTCAGGATTATTTCACTCAGAATAATTATTTTGCGAGCCACGTAGCTATGTGAATCAATAGTTGGGTCATTTTTATTGTTGAGTGTATTCCACTGTACGGATATACCACAACTTATTTATAAATCAAACTTTTCGACTGCTTGTTGGGTTGTTTTCAGTTCTTGAGCATTCTAAATAAATATTGGTGTATAGTTCTCTGTATGAACATATGTTTCATTTCTCTTGAATAAACTCCAGGAGTGGAAAGGTAAGTTCGCATGGTAGGTATGTGTTTAAAGTTTTAAGAAATTACTAAATTGTTTCCCAAAATGGTTTTACCATTGTACATTTCCATGAGTAGTGTGTGAGAAATCCAGTTCTTCCACATTCTCACCCACATGCAGTGAGGCCGTGTTTTTAATTTTAGCTTTTCTAGATAGGATGGCCCTTTATAATTTTAATTTACATTTCCCTAATGACTAATGATGTTGAGCGTATTTTCATGTGCTTATTTGCCATCTGTGTATCCTCTGGGGAAGGGTTTGTAGAAATCATTTGCCCATTTTTAAAACTGAGCTTTTCCAGTCCCTCATATATTCTGTATACAAGCTCTCTGTCAGTTGCATGCTTCACAAATACTTTTTCCCATTGTGGCTTGTCTTTATTCTCTTCATAGTGTTTTTCAAAGAACGGAAGTTTTAAATTTATTTATTTATTTTATTTTATGGATTTTACTTTAGCTGTCTTTATATAGGTAAGAAATAGGCCTAACCCAAAGTTACAAAAAAAAGTGTTGTTGTTGTTTTTAAAGTTTTCATCCAGAAGTTCTACAGATTTAGACTTTACATTTAGACCCATTATCCATTTTGAGTTAATATTTATGTACGGTGTATGGTGTGTATTGAATTTTTTTTTTTTTTTTTTGCCTATGTGTATCCAGTTGCTCTAGCTTAATTTAAAAAAAAGTACATTCTTCACTGAATTACCTTTGCACCTTTCTTTTGTCAAAAACCTCTTGTTACGGCAATCACTTCGTAAGGTACATAAATGTCGAATCACTGTGCTGTATAGCTGAAAGGGATAACATATATGTCAACTTTACTTTAATTAAAAAAATGAAAAAGAAAGAGAAAATTCCAAAAATAAATTTCTTGTCTAAAAATGTCTGGGTCTATTTCTCAATTCTATTCTGTTCCTTTGATCTAATTTGCTATTTCTCTCTCTTTATACCTGCGCTACACTATCTTGATCACTATAGCTTTATAATGAATCTTGAAATCAGGTAGCGTGGTTTTTCAATGTGTTTTGGTTATCTTAGGTCTTTGCATTTTTATATAATTGTATAATGAGCTAATTAAATTCAACCAAAAAAAAAAAATCCCTACTGATATTTTGATTGGCATTTCATTGAATCTCCAGATCACATGGAGAATTGACATCTTAGCAATGTTAAGCCTTCTGAGCCATGACCAAGGTATATTTCTCTGTTTGTTGAGGTCCTTCAAAGAAACAGAACCAATTCTCTTTGAGCACTAACTTAAATAATCCCTTTCAACAGAAGAAATATTTGTGAAGCTCCAACTTTGTCTCAGATATGGTTTTAGATGATTTATTTTCGTTTTCTAATTTTTCTTCATAATTGCGTAAGATATAAATGTGCCATTATTATCCTTATTTCACATATAAGAAATGGAATCTTAGGGAGTTAAAATAATGTCGCAGTCGCTCAGATTATGGCACAGTTAAGATTGAAACCAAAATCCCAGTTTTTTCTATTATACTTTGTGGTCTCTTTTCCCTGAACACACACACACCCACGGACACACCCACACGCATACACACACACACACACACACACACAAAGACACACAGACACACAGACACACACAGACACACACACACACACAGCCCTGGCAGCTGGACAAAGAACTCCTTTTTGCTCCAGACCCTTGAATTTCTATAGGATCACATATATTCTTCAAGCTACAGCACTTACTATGATTCGTTGTGTTTCACTTTTATGAGCACATTTCTCCCAGGAGACCATGAGTGCCTTGCAAGTAGATCCTACGTCTGTTCATCTTGATGAACTCCATGGCGAATGTTGCCGGTCACATATAAGTGTTTTATAAAGGTTTCTTAGACTTAACTTTTAGGTTTTGTTGTTTTCTTGATAGGTGTTTGGGGAGTTAGTTGTAAGATTTCTCCTCTGTTCCTCTCACCTCTCTACCTTCATTTTCTGAAATCTGATAGGGAAAGATCGAGGTCTACATTTGTTTTATAGTGATCGTTTTAGTACACAAAAGAAAAAGGCAGATTGACCTTAATGTCCAAAGGACTTGGGTTGGTAGAAATGGGCCCAAGACCAGGGAGGTCACCTGAGAAACTAGTTCCTCAGGTGGAAAGTTAGAGGAATGAGCACATGTGGCAGTTCTCTGTTCCTGTCATTTATTTCCACCGCTCCCTCCAATGTTGTCATTGCTGGTCACATCTTAGGGATCCGAGCGCGTGCGCGTGAGTTGTCAGGGCCAAGTCCACAGAACGAAAGTAAAGAGAAAAGGCGAAGGGAAAAACATCTGAAGCTGTATCAGCCAAAAAGAAATGCAATTGTCTCTATGACCACCTTGTTGCGGGGGTTGTTCCCGGAGACTGTTGTTAGTTGTGGTCTCTTCAGAACAAACGAAAGGTTTAATGGACCCAAATCTGGGTCGCGAAACGAAGAGTAAGAATTAGACTAAATTAAGAGGGAACTCGAGGGCTGATTATACCCACGAGGCTTCGGCGGGGAGGGATGTGAAGTGCAGAAAGGGAGACATGGCCTGGCCAGCCCTGACGACCAGCCCTCATCCTCACCATGGTCCCTGGAGGTGTGGACACAGCAGAAAAGTGGAGTAGGTGCCAAGACAGCGGCCAAGAGTTTAATTTTAAAGATGAAGACAACTAACTAACTAACTAACTAACTAACAAACTAACTAACTAACTACTAACGACGAGGACATGTCTTGAATGCAGAGGAAAGGCATGTTATATGTGGACACCCAGGATGGTGAGAGACAGAGGGGGCACCAAGAACAATGGGCATGGTTACGCGGGTCACTCTACTGCCTTCCAATATGCCCACTTCCCTAGTATGGCCTTAAGTCCTTCGTCTACTAGAATTAAGGTTGATAGACCCTAAGTAGCCCAGATGCTCTACAAGTATTTAGCAAATAAATTCACAGTTATAAATACAACAGTTGCAGGAAAATTAATTTAACACTTGCAACTTTTTTGTCCCACTAGCTTGGCAGATAGCCATACATGTCAACACAGCGTGATATATTTAAGAATGAACGCCAAGGCTATCTTTTATTTCAAGGATAATAGGACTCTAAACATATGCCATTGGAAACCTAAGGATGCCTCTGCATGGCATATTTCTTATACATGCATAAAATTCCAGAATAGTGGTGGCCGTGTGGATGTGAATATTATGGCTAATACATCTATGGATGTGCTTATTAATGCTGGTATACCTCACTTTCCTAATAAATGAACATTTTCTTTATAGAATGGGGAAATGTTCCCTTGGGGGAAAATATAGGCCCAGAAATTATTAAAGAATATAGCAAACTTTAAAAAAAAAACTGAATTACTTTACTCAAAAGAAGTCACAAAATTAGAATACAAAGTAATTAGGTTTGTTTTTATATTTGGATCTTTAAAACCCAAGGGGGCAAATAATAATTTGGTGCAAGACACCCACATAAATAACGAGTTCTTCAGCTTCATCTGCCTTTCCAAAATGTGTTTTCCTTTAGGATAATATGCTGTTTTGGAGGTCGCTCAAGTTTTTCTCCTAGAATCAGATATAAGCTGTGATTTTCTAGAAAGGGAAGGGTGTCTTCAATCTATAGGACGTATGACTTTTGGGCAGAGCGGCTAGTTTGATTCAAAATGTTTATTAATAAACCGAACTCTAAATGCCCCTACTGATAGAAATAAATGATTCAATAAATAACGAAGGGCGGATGGACAGATTTCCCACAGAAGAAGATTCCAAGTAATTGATACGGACGCTTTGCCCTCGTGGAGGACGACACAGTCTTCCGTCCCTCAGGTGTGGGCTGTCCGTACTGACCTCCTTCCAAAGAGGACAGTATGCGAAGGAGGGGAAGTAGCTTCGTTTGGAGAAACCTGACAAGCACTGCCTTACCCAGGTGAGCAAGATGCTGTCAACAGTCCTAAGTCATGCTGAGAGAATAGGCCCTGGATATGATGTGATGAAAATGGTACTTTTCTTTTATGCTTTGAACCCAAGTCAAATCACGAGAAAACTTTAGACAAATCCCAATTGTACACATTCTACGAAATCCCTGAGCAGTGGCTGCTGGGGGACAGCCCTTCCTGGATACCCTGAGTTCAGAGGTTGTCATGTTCAACTGCTGTAGAGAGTCGATCCTAATCTTCCACCGTGTTGGGAAAAGAGTCAGCTTAATGAGCTTCATGGAATTAAGGAAGGATAGGGCTATTTCATACTCTTTTTTTTTTTTTTTACCAAAATTAAAAACATTCCTCCTGTATTCAGATCCACTGGCACTTTTATCTTCAAAAGTCCTAGCAGCCTTCAATTCTCGACCCTTTCCTAGGCAGTGTTGTGAAATTTGACTCTTTTTGTTTTTCGGTGTTTTTTTTTTTTTTTTTTTTTTTTTTTTGGTATGCACTTAGCTTTTTTTTTTACAATGTTCAGTAAGATATGACTTGTTCCTCTGCTTTTCAGCTTTCAAAATGTCATAGGTTTATCTCATTTGTTCTTCAATTCTTGACTATTATGATTATTATTTTTTGTCTTTGTGGGTTTTTGAGGTTTCTTTTTTATCCCTTTACTGTCATTATGGTGATGTTTCAGGAGCAATCAGAAGTCACATTACATCTTTTCAATTTGCTCTGCTGGGTTAGAATTGTCGATCTTCATCTCCTTCTACCTGTTCCGGGTTCTCAGCTCACACTTTTCCCAGACTTCCACGATTGCCTTTATGACGTTGACTCCAGAGTCTAGTTCACTAGCCTTGATCTATCCAGAATTTATGATTCGATACATCAACCTCCTCCAGCAGAGTTCCATGCGCGTGAGCCATGGGAACCTCGACTGCATCTTGATGAGAAAAGAACCCATTATTTTATCTTCTCATTGCAAAACATTAACAGATATTTGATTATTCCAGCACCCTCATTACTCCCCATTTTAATCCATTACCTAATCTATTAATTCTGTCTTCGTGATATCTAGCAAAATTGACATTTTCCTTTCCGCTCCTATTGCTCTGCCTTAGATCCGGGCAATCAAAATGGCCTCCCAACCTTCAAGATTATTCTAAAAACATCTGCCATGTTTTGATTACTTTAACTTTATCATGATGGGTAGAATCAAATTCAAGCTTGTCAGCCTGGCAATTTGATAATTTCACCCCTGCACACTTTTCTGATCTTATATTTTATAATATTGCTCTCATATGGCTCACAAACTTTCTCCTACCATAGAATCTTTGGACTCTCCATTCTGGGTACAACACTTACCTCTCTAGAAAACTTCTGTTTTTCCTTCAGAGTGTACCACAATTGTCTGGATCAGTTATTTTTGTTTGTTTTTCTTTTTTTCTTTTTTTTTCTTTTTGATACAGATGAACTTGGAGATGATTATTTCTCCTCCTGAGAATAGTTGTTTCAGTTTAGCTTTTGAATACTCTAATTACTTTGTTGGGGGTGAGGACTGAAGAGATAATGGTTACTGGAAGCTACTGACCACAATCTTCTAGCAATACATTCTTCTTCAGAGGACCAAGTTTTATTGAACAAGAGGGAGATACCTTAAATTTAAGCTTCAGATTGAGCAGTTTCAGTGGCCAGAAAGAACGGTTGAAGGGAATGGCAGATGACTAGCAAAAGGCTGTGGTTAGGAATCCCCAGCGGGCCGTAGCCCTTTCAAGTGATGTAAGAACCCAGCATCTAAATCTTATGGCTAAGAAATTACCACGAATGATCTTTTGATGTCAAATCAAAAATGCTCATACCTGAGTGAGATGAAAGTTTCTGAGAATAATTGAAACGCAACTGGAAAATACCATCCCGTGAACTCGGTGTCATGATGACTTTACAATTCTCTATAGCTATAAACCATTTAATGTTTTTCAATAAAATCTCAGAAAAGGCAGAAAAGCATGCGATTTTCTTTGGCAAGAAAAAAAAAAGTCCGGTTTAAATACAGTGAAAAGGTTTGTGTGGGTTCAAAAGGGGTGACAAAGACACTGTTTTTTGCTATCGTTGGCCCGCTATCAATTTTTGTGTCCAAAACAAATGAATCTGGATGGAAGTAGTTAAAAGACTGAAACGAACTAGTCCCAATTCTTTTAAAGATATGATTGCTTTGCTGTCCTCCCCCGTTTGAAATCTGGGTTGGGAGATAGAGACCACTTCGGCTCAGTGAGTCACTTTGACTTCCCAGCCAGAACAATTAAACTTCTTGTATAAAACGTGACCTGTAGCCTGCCCTTCGCCACATCATCCCGCCTCGAAACCTCCCAGAGGTCAGCTCTGACATTTTACAGCTCACAAATTCAGTTTCTTAGTTGATGAGGCCAACTTCATGCTTTTACAAATGACTATTAGGTTATTGCAAATTCTCTTCTTCAGTGTTTTGGGTAATATATAAAATGTGTTGTCAGTTCAACTGCCAGCCTAAATAACATGACGCATGCCTCTTCATCACGGTGGAGATAGCATTTGTAAGGCAGCTACAGGGAAAATGAGGAAAAGACGAGCAAATCTTCCATCCTCTACTCCCTCTTATTCCAATCACCAACCCCTGAGGAAAAAAAAAAGAAAAAAAAGAAAAAAAGAAAGGAAAAAAGACAGACCCCAATAGATGTAGCTGTACAATCCATCAAGCCAGGATTCCTGTCCTATCTTACGAGTTACTGAAACACTTAATGTTTTTTGCAAATTTGCTGCTTCTTTAGTGTTAGCAGCTGAGCAGCGTTTTTTCCTCCTCCTCTTTTCAATGGTTATTGATCTCTTGCCATAGTTTGCATACAATCCCCTAACAGCATTAGCTCATTTTCACTCCAGTCCTGCATATTAGCTCAGCTGGGTTACGTTCTCTGGTGCTTTGGTGTTGAGTGTTGAACACAACTTAATTTTTCCTCCTTAAAGGCATTCTCAACCTCAATAGGTACCGAATGAGTTTGATCTTCTTTTACATCATGTCTTTGACCTTCCTACTAGAAGGGATCCTTAGCTTTTTATTTACTGGAGCAGGTGAATTTATGTGGAAAGGGAGAAGGGTTTTATGTTATTTTCCTTTATTTTTCAATTGTTTCCAAAGCCCACCCTCTTCCTGAAATGTATATCGGACATTATTTTAATGAGAGTTCTATTTCTCACCAATTTAACATAAGGGAGGCCTCTGCCACCTCATTTGAAAACAAAAAGGTCTTCCTCGGTTTAAGACAGTTGACTTTTGTTTACGCTTGATGCCAACACACTCTATATTGTCTACTCAGGACTCACAACTCAGTTTTAAGGACAACCACATTTAATCAAATAGATTAACTTTAAATCCACGGGAACACTGTTGCTTGCTACGCCCCAGTTCTTCCCAATGTACACGGTGTTCGTGCAGCCGAACTGCAAATTCAGTTACCACTCTTTTTACCCACTTGCCCCGATTTCCAATCTCAGAGTAAATAAAAAGTCCAATGCCATCCTGTTCCTGAGCCTTCTCCCTTAGGTACCTGAAGGGCCACCTCTAGCCCTAGCTCTCCATCCCAGGTTCCACCTGTATCTTTGCCTCTATCTCTCTCTTCATCTCCATCTGTGTCCACATCTATACCATCATTCATCTGTCCATCTGGAGTACGAATGTCCAAGTCTTTATGGTTCCCTGGCTATCCGTAAGGAACTGGGCAAAAAGGATGAGCAGGGCTCAGCTCCTGTCCCTCAGGAAAAGCTGAAAGGAAGAGGCAGAGATGTCAAAAAGGACAGAGTTCGATGGACTGGAATAAGAGTGGGAATAAGCAAAGCAGTATGAGAGCCGATAGGGACGATCGATTAGCTCTGCTCGTGTGCTGGGGAAGGTTCAGAGCGGACGAAACTTCCCGACAGAGGAGCAGAAGCGTGCGACGCAGAAACGGGGGGTGGTATCAGAGGCAGAGAGGACGGTATGTGCGAAGGCGCGCTTAGTTAAATGCGTGGTGTGTTTGGGGACCGGCGAGAGAGCCGGGGTGGCTGAGGTTCGGCTTGTGTGGGATGGAATGGCAGAAACCCAGGCTCCGGGGATGGAAAAGACCTATGAGCTCATAGTCCCTTTTCTCCATCTCTTCCTTCTCTATCTCAGAGCCAAAGTGTCCATGGTGTTCTCATCCCTCGCTGGCCCGGGAAACTGGACTTAATCTCTTTGAACTAAAAGAAAGGAGGTCAAGAATGGAGACAGGCTAGAAGCCAGGTCACAACCTTGCTTCCCGAAAGCCAGAAACACGTCGCTTTTACATGTGAAGGCCTGTGTGCTTTTTAAATTTGAGTTACTCGGCGTTTAGGTAATATGCTATTTTTAATCTGTTTGCTACAGTCAGCCATTCCTCATCCTTAAATCCGTTTCCTTAGATCTGAAAAAGGATAAAATGTCGTTTGATGTACCTTCGTGAAATGGCAATTGACTTATTACTTGAGATTTCGAGCTGGCATTGAGATGAGCGATGAAAAGCAAATTATTTATTGAGTCTGTCCTCTTTCCTTGTGCACGCAGTCAAAACATTTTCCCTGCCTGACAGCAACCAAGCAAACTCTATGATGCCCCCGCCAGGGGACAATTTAATTTCGTATTCCATGTCGCCCAAGCATAACCGCACGCCTTGTAATTATAAAAGGTATTCCATGGTGGGGATGGCAGTAGAAATTACATAATTGTAATTCCAGATAATATTCACTCGCTTTCTTATTTAAGAAAACTCTAAAACCGTGCTTCAAGATATAGCAAGACTTTAGTTCACAAGATTCTTTTTCCAAGAGCAGCAGAGACTTTAAAGAACCAAATGCATTTTTTTTCTACATTTGTAGATATGAAGTTAACCATTAAACAGGTATTATGCTTTGAGAGATGTCAAAAAATGAAGGCTGAGTTGCCCTTGAAAATTAAGTTAAATGCCATGGTTAGAGTTCAAAGGCATGAGAAACAGTGTCCCAGGAATAATCTGTATCAAAACAAGAAATCCAAAGGGAAAGATGACTACTTGTTTCCTTTTCTAGACATTTACGATGGATGGGCCAGTTACAATGTCAAATATGTAAGGTCTCATGCACATGGCATGAAGCAAAATTCCTATTATAAAGCATATCTAGCCAGATATGGTGATAATTAAAATATATGGTGGTAATTAAAATATCACAGCAAATTAGAAATATAATCTAGAATATAGTATTTTAAATGACTTTTAAAGCGTTCTCATTCACAATCTTGTATAAGGTTTAATATTGCATTTATTCTTACATCAAGATGATATGAATCTCAAAGTACTTTTTCATGCTATATAATTATTACCTATTTAAAAATACAGTAATGTAGACAGTGTCATTCATCATTATTAGCATTCACGTGCAAGTTATATTCTACTCTGGGAGTATATTTTAGTTAGCCCTGTGTTCATTTTCCTTTAGAGATGTTGTATAATTATATAACACAAAGAAACAAAACAAAACAAAATAAACGTAGACTCATTCATTGTTAATCCCTCATAATGAGTGTGAGGTTTTGAGTGTGCGTGTGTCATAATTTATAATTTATGTAATAATCATTTACTGAGATACCACTTTATGCAAAGCACTTTGTCAATTGCATACAGCTATACATTCAATGCAAACCTTAAAATGCCTCCAAGAGACAGCTTAACTCTATTTTACAAAAGAGAAGAGAGAAACAGAGCCAGACGATGTTTTCAGAAATCAGCCAAAGTTGAAGCAGAAAAATTTAGATCTAAACAACGTCGGTTAAGGCTAATTTCCACCCAAGGTCTTAATTACTACTACATATTATTACCTCTTTGTCCATTGAGGAAGTGGCTGTCTGATCCTTATAAGGTGACATGCAGAGTCGTCTTTATTTATTTTTCATTCTAAAATAAAAATGGGCACTCGTTAAGTAAGTTTTCAACAGTAGAAACTAGTGCAGTAAGAAACAGAAACATTCAAATTAATACAAATATAGTAATTCTCTACTCTTAATTATTTCCTTAGGAAAAGAAAAAACACTACTACTTTCATAGCTTGTTCTAAAAAATTGCCAATCCAAAAGTTGTCTATGTTTATGTACCTTGCTGTCACTTAAATCCATTTCCTTTTCCCTGTATCTTTTTGGGGAAGGAAACCAGTAATAATTGTCATCTACTTCCTATTCTATATGGCTTCATTTTAACTCTGGAGTCATTCTTTAATATTGGTTGTGAAATTCTGAGTTATAGCATCGCTTTTGAAAAAGAAGAGGTTATAAAGAGTTGTATAGCTTTTTAAAATGTAATTTGAGAATGAGGTGTTTCAGCTGGTTAGCCATCAATTTCATACACCAAAACTTAAAAATAATAACTATTTTGTCGAAAACTTTTTGTTAGGTGAATTACATATTTTGCCACCGTCAGAAAGAAAATATTTGAACGTAATTAAACACTCTTTGATTCAGAGCCGTTGCAATAATATGTGAGAGTAACACGATGTCACCAGAAGTAGGACTATTTCTAATGCTGTGATAGTCCTAGATTTTTACACTTTTTAAATTTTAGTGTCTGCCTTTCACCGTGATTCTCCATTGCCATCATACTGTGAACATTCTGCCTTGCAGTATCTACCACTGGGCACATACTGAAGAGATAAACAGGGCCACTCTCACTTTCAAAATAGCTCTATTGGCCATTTCACCTACTTATGCATCAACGGATCATTAGAAAAGCACCGAATTAAGTGGGAGTTATTAGCTCTGGTATTCAGGTGAGCAACAGAGACCAGGTAATCTGCATATGCTCATTTATGACTCTGCCGGAATGGAGTTGAAAGCAAACGCATATACGATTCTCTGTGTAGAGTACGCGAGAACTACTCATTTGCTCAAGACCTTTATTTCGCATTCTTCATGC
>NW_011888902.1:2347784-2359009 GCF_000151845.1 Pteropus vampyrus
CTATTTAAAAATACAGTAATGTAGACAGTGTCATTCATCATTATTAGCATTCACGTGCAAGTTATATTCTACTCTGGGAGTATATTTTAGTTAGCCCTGTGTTCATTTTCCTTTAGAGATGTTGTATAATTATATAACACAAAGAAACAAAACAAAACAAAATAAACGTAGACTCATTCATTGTTAATCCCTCATAATGAGTGTGAGGTTTTGAGTGTGCGTGTGTCATAATTTATAATTTATGTAATAATCATTTACTGAGATACCACTTTATGCAAAGCACTTTGTCAATTGCATACAGCTATACATTCAATGCAAACCTTAAAATGCCTCCAAGAGACAGCTTAACTCTATTTTACAAAAGAGAAGAGAGAAACAGAGCCAGACGATGTTTTCAGAAATCAGCCAAAGTTGAAGCAGAAAAATTTAGATCTAAACAACGTCGGTTAAGGCTAATTTCCACCCAAGGTCTTAATTACTACTACATATTATTACCTCTTTGTCCATTGAGGAAGTGGCTGTCTGATCCTTATAAGGTGACATGCAGAGTCGTCTTTATTTATTTTTCATTCTAAAATAAAAATGGGCACTCGTTAAGTAAGTTTTCAACAGTAGAAACTAGTGCAGTAAGAAACAGAAACATTCAAATTAATACAAATATAGTAATTCTCTACTCTTAATTATTTCCTTAGGAAAAGAAAAAACACTACTACTTTCATAGCTTGTTCTAAAAAATTGCCAATCCAAAAGTTGTCTATGTTTATGTACCTTGCTGTCACTTAAATCCATTTCCTTTTCCCTGTATCTTTTTGGGGAAGGAAACCAGTAATAATTGTCATCTACTTCCTATTCTATATGGCTTCATTTTAACTCTGGAGTCATTCTTTAATATTGGTTGTGAAATTCTGAGTTATAGCATCGCTTTTGAAAAAGAAGAGGTTATAAAGAGTTGTATAGCTTTTTAAAATGTAATTTGAGAATGAGGTGTTTCAGCTGGTTAGCCATCAATTTCATACACCAAAACTTAAAAATAATAACTATTTTGTCGAAAACTTTTTGTTAGGTGAATTACATATTTTGCCACCGTCAGAAAGAAAATATTTGAACGTAATTAAACACTCTTTGATTCAGAGCCGTTGCAATAATATGTGAGAGTAACACGATGTCACCAGAAGTAGGACTATTTCTAATGCTGTGATAGTCCTAGATTTTTACACTTTTTAAATTTTAGTGTCTGCCTTTCACCGTGATTCTCCATTGCCATCATACTGTGAACATTCTGCCTTGCAGTATCTACCACTGGGCACATACTGAAGAGATAAACAGGGCCACTCTCACTTTCAAAATAGCTCTATTGGCCATTTCACCTACTTATGCATCAACGGATCATTAGAAAAGCACCGAATTAAGTGGGAGTTATTAGCTCTGGTATTCAGGTGAGCAACAGAGACCAGGTAATCTGCATATGCTCATTTATGACTCTGCCGGAATGGAGTTGAAAGCAAACGCATATACGATTCTCTGTGTAGAGTACGCGAGAACTACTCATTTGCTCAAGACCTTTATTTCGCATTCTTCATGCATCTGCTGTCCTCCGTATTCTTGACGTTGTCGGATGTGCAAATATTTCTCCCACAATGTGATATATACACATCCAGAGAACCACCTCTTGTTTTACTAAATTGATCCCTTTTCAAGGATACAGGGGTGGGCAGTTGAACCCTGTGTACTTTTGTAAAGGATAACTGACAAAAACAACAGTGCCACTAATAAAAATATAAACACAGTTTAAAAAGATCTCAAATTTAAATTAAATAAATACCGTAAGAAATACTTGATTTTAGAAATAAGGTCAAAGGAGCCTGATGGAGAGAATACTAAGAAAAAGATTATAGGGAAGAAGGGTGCTGAGTTATAGAGACAAGGGTAAAATGCATAAAAGCCAGGGAGAACCACCCAATAAAACTTCCCAGAACGCGGCCAAACATGGAGTGACAGGGCGCTGGGGGTCACGCTGCGTTCCTGCATGCTTTGTTGTGTTCGGCTGGCTTAGTATGCTTTGCATTCTGTTTCTGTGACTATACGGCATGAAATGTCAACATACTTGGAAAAAAATTATACATGAACAGCAAGGATATACTGCAGTATCCTGAAATTATTCCTTTATTACCAACAGTCTATCACTAAGTGATGTATCAGAAACATTCATTGTACTAGAGCCGATTGTACTGCCTTCATAGGTAAGTGATGTGACATTGTCTTGTCTTGTTTTGTTTTGTTTTGTTTTTCCAAATATTTGGCAGTGTGACTATGTGGTCACCAAAAGTATCAAAAGGTGTTGCATTGAGAGAGTAAGTCATTAAGTCCTTTGATTTGACAAACTATATGTATATTTTTTTCAAACAATAATATTGATATTGTTTTGCCGCCAAAGGTTAGATTTGTGAGTATTCCTGTCGTGCTGAAAACAAAAATCTGGTGTGCCCCTCATGCAGATTTCTTGGACTTTCAGGAGGATGTAGGAGACCAGTGTACAATACGGGGTCTCCATTCAGAGGGGACTTCAGTGCCGATAGTGAAGAAACCGCAAATTGCACTCTCCTGCTTACTACACATTTACTGAGTGTTTAGAGAGGCCCTTCTTCTGACTCCCAACCCCTCTGGGACCATATGCATGGCTAGGTGTTTTTAGACTGTGATTTTAGGCAAGTTATTTTTCGTCTCTAAGCCTTACTTTCCTCAACTACAATGAAGGGAATAATAATTCCCCCAGAATCCCGCATAATTATTCCGAAGCTAATTTGTGAAAATGATTATAAAGTGCTTCGCGCAACAGATTCATAACAACGACTTAACAAAAGGTGATGGTGGTGATTACGACGCCTTGCTGATTATTACATGAATTTTGATCTGACAGCAGTCAAATCACGTGCACGCCATCAGAGCTAATTCTATTGCGTCGTGTTTACCTAAAGCAGAATTGTTCGGCTAGCTTATAACATCAAGGTCATAAATTCGTTTCAATAAATTTATCTAATATCTCCTAGGTGCTAGATATTTTAGCTGAATGCTGCAAATCTGTTTCCTATTCTGAAGGAGCTGAGTAATGACTGGGAAATACTATGCAGAAATTAGTGCTATACAGCCCTAGAAGTAAACACGAGAGGCAGCACATGGATTATAAAAATTGAGAAGTCTGGCTTCAAAAATCTGCTCCATGATTAACCTAAGATGAAGCTGATCAACCTCTAGGTCTCCGTTTATTTCAATTTCAAGCAACACGGGCCTACTTTTAGAAAATCAAAAGCAAAGTATCTACAAGGCAGGCTCTTTCATGCAGTGTCATTCAACGAGTATAATAACAGTGGCATAAAGGATGCAGCAGATAACTTTGTGATTGATTTTACATAAATCAAGATGATTTAAAAGGTCAAAAAATAAGTTCATCAAGATTTAAAAAGCCTGACAGTCCAACGATTCAAGGTTGACTTTTAAAAAAACGGGGTAAAGAATCAAACAAATGTGAGCTATATAAAGACTCCATTTAGGTACCCGTGAACTTGGAGTGCCCTTGAGGAGGCCTAGCTCACCCCTGGGGGATTTACTTCCTCAGGTCACTGGGACCCACGTGTTTGCACCTGTTCCCTCTGGCTGCGTTAAGGACAGCTGGCCCAGGGGCAGGGTGCATCTCCATGCGCCATGGCAGAGACGCAGCGACACAGGACTGACAGGAGACCGGTGACTGATTTCTCTGTTTTTTTTTTTCTAAAGGGAGAGGAAAAGAAGTTCTAAAAGCAACTCGAGGCTCAACAAGTCGAATTTGGGATTTATTCCCGGTATTACTCGGATTTTCAAGAATTTTTGGAAATTTTGCCTTTCGGCCACAGCACTCCTGAGCAATCGGAGTTCTCTGCCAAATTCATTTTGAGCTCTTGAATTTACAGTTGAAAGAGAAATAAAGGAAAGGCTTTCATTTGTTCCTAAGCTGTTTATTTTGCTTGTAAAACCAATCGCAACGCCTCCCCAATAAAAAGAGAAATGCATGAAAGTTCTAACTCCAGAAATCTTAACTGTGGAAGCTTGAAATTCTCCCCCAGGCAGAGCCAGAAGACAGTTTAACGAGACAGTTTTCTCTTTGAACTTGGGAGGGCACAAGCCACAAGCTTGCTGAGCAAATTCTCCCTTCATCCTTCTCTAGGATTCTCCCCGGCTAGGACAGACCGTGGCTAAGCCTGGGATGGGAATCCCTGGCCTTGTAAAGGCCTGAGCGGCAGAGAGCAGGTAACCAACCCTCTTCCATTTCTGTAGCCCGCTGGGGAAATTGCTAGAAGCTTGGCGTGCTGTGGCCTGCTGCGCTGTGCTGTGGCGCACCATGGCACTGACTGTGGGCGTGCCCCGTGCCACCGCCCCCACCTCTCACGCCCCTGTGAGGCAGACTGCAGCGACAGCCAGGCTGGACATCTGCGAGTTTGGAACCACAGACACTAAAAATGTTACGAAATGAACTTTCCCTTCCCCCATTATATGCCCCGAGCGAGGCGGACATGCACATAGAGGCTACGAAATCGAACGGAAATGAGGTGAAACGCAAAAGCCAAACCTAAAAAGTTGCATCCTCCAATTCGTTTCAGACCTATCAAGACCGGGGCTGGCCATGTGGGATCCTGTTTTGCAGAAAATTTGGACACGAACCAAGAGTTTTGTTTCTTTGGGTTTAAAAACTTTTCATCACTTTTTCCTTCGAGCATGAAAATACAACACTAACTACTTTACCAGGAGAAGCAAAAGTGTTTGAAAAATAATTCCGCCCCCTGCCAGCGCCTGCTATTGAGATCAGCGTCAGGTCCAATGTCTTCCTGACTCTCAAAATTATTTTTTTTCTCATCGGGAATTTTCTCTTTCTGTGAACACGAAGGCAGAGCGTGTATGGCACAAACAAACAGGTAAATAAAGTAACTTTACATGCAGCAGCTACACTGTCGAGGACCGGGGTGCCAGCTGCTGGCTGCTCAGTGGTCGGCCTCTCCTGTGACGGGGCGGAGACCATGCTTCTTTGGCTCCATCATGAAATAACACACGTTAAGTACATTCTTTTCATCTTTGAGTCTGCCTCTCTTAATTCTTCTTGGGGGGTGAAGTCATTATCATTACGCCATCCCTCTGTAACTCTTTTAACTACTTATCTGTCACTTGTCCCACATCCCCTTTTACTGAAACCGAGGCATCGACTCGCCAACAAAAACCACAAAGCCAAAACCAAACTCAAACATAACGACGACAACAAAAAAGCCAAAGGGAGAATGCCGTCAACGCTCCCGGACGTGTTCTTCCCCGTTTTCTGCGTGGTGGGGGGCCCTGGGCCCTCGACTTCTCTCTCATTGGTGGGAAATGTACAGCAGGGAGTCATCAGAATGCAAACATGTTCTTGGAATGAGGAGGATGTTTTTGTTTTTGTTTTTTTTTTAGATAACATTTGGGGAAACATTCGAAGATAGGACAATGGCCTAATGTGACAGATGGCCTCTAAGAGCGGAAGACACAGAAGCCCAGGCTTTGATGCTTTTCAGGCCTGACCCAACCACGTGCTCAGGTGTCCTTGAGAAAGTTAGCAAACGGCTCGAAGTGACGGTGTCCTGATGTGCGTAAGAGCACCCCAAGTTCATGGGTTTGTTGACAAGATTGAGTGCGATCAGGGATGTAGAATGCCTAGTACCACACCCGGCACAGAGAGTCCAACAGAAGTGAATGATAATTGGACTAGGGTGCCCTTTTGCCAGAGAACCCTGAAATTCATGAAGATTTAGCTGCCCTTTCACACAAGGCAGCGGGACAGAGCGGACTGAACGTGAGTTGCCCAGAACTGTAGTTAATATATCCTTCCTTCACGTGTGAGCTCTGCCAGCGGGTCTACCACCATCAAGCAATGGCTTCTTTGAGCTCGTCCCTCTCCGAGGGTTATTTGAGGACTGAATGAGACAACATAATTAAACCGCTCTGCTCACAGTAGACTCTCAGTGAGTGTGGCTTGCCTCCCTACACTTTTCATGCTTACGAGCAGGCATAGCTTTGAAACGCCCATGATTGAAGAAGCTCTTTTATGTGTTTGCTTCCTACCATCTTTTTAATGAACGCTTCTAATAAGTCAAAAATAAAAAAAAATCATTTCCATTACTCTTTTGTGAAGGATACAAAGAAGAAAGAAACGTTGACATTGATGATTTTAGGAGCAAGAACATTTAATGAAGACCGTTTAAGGTGTTGGGGCATCTAGCTGAAGAACTTGGATGATGATTCTTGCCTGAAAACTATATTTGATTAATGATAAGAAGAAAGAGTATAGACAGTAAGTCCTGCATGAGTTCGCGAAACCAGTTTGGCTAGCTCATGATGGGGGAGTGTTGGAAGATAAGGCTAGAAGTTTGAAAGCCTGAGTGAGGCCAGATTATGGATAACTCAGGAATTTGGACTTTATCCTGTTGCCAGTTAATAGGAAACCATAGGTGGTTTCTGTGCAGGAAGCTGACACAGTCAGAGATCGGTTTAAGATTATTAATCTTGTAGCAGAATAGGATGACTTGGATATAGAAAAGCAACCACAGCAGGAGAATAGCCTGCAGGATTATTGCAGTAATCATGGGATAGGTGACAAGAGCCCAAACCAGGCAGCGAAGATGAAAAAGATGCAGAAATAATTTTATCGACGACCTCAAATCTCCTTTTTTAAAAACAAGAATTAAAATGTTACATTTATTATTGGGAAATTATGATAAAATATGTGAATTCTTCACAAAGCAAGAACACTGTCAGAGTCAAACATATTAAGAAAACTAATGAGATATGATAAAATTAGAATTTTCATTGACATTCTGCATTCTTTAGTGAATGAGGAAATAGATGGTCATCCAGAACAAGTCAAAACTTTTTTAATAAGCATCCATGTAACATGATTTACCTGATAATTCTTAGCCAGCTCTTACAAAAGAATTATTTTAGTTGGATTGGGTTCTGAATATGGAGAAAGCGTGGAGGTCACATATGGTTCCATTTCATAAATTCTAGGTTATAGGAAGTTCACATATTGCAAAGGAAAGACTTAGAAGCTCTAAAAAGAGCAACTAAATTGATTTGTGATACAACTGTCATTGGTGCTGAATTAACAACTGACACAGGCAAACTATCATATCATTATGAAAGAATGCAAAAATCCTGCGTCTATATCAGAAATATGACATTCACTCTGTAGAAGAACCTCAAGCTTAGCCAAATTGATGTGGTTTAAGTTAATATCTAACTTAGCTAGTTCCTTTCTTCCTTTAGTTCATTGCAAAGCTTTGTCTGTATCAGATAGTGTTCTCTCTCTCTCTCTTATCAGTTTTGCAATCCAAGAATACCATTCTTAGCCTTTGAGTAAGTTCTCAGTCATCTATGGAAGCCAGAGTTCAAAAGCTTTAGTACGTCATGAAATTCCATCTTTCTTCCCCTAATATAGCCCAGCGATTCTAAACCTTTCTCTCTGCTCTAACCACTGTCATAATAAATTCAGAGATCACAATCAGTCCAGAGAAGTAGCTCATCTACTGGAGGAAAAGTTCTCGGCATTACAGACATCTTCATTTGAGAGCAAGAATGATGCAGCCACAGTCCCTTTCTTCCTGGGGTAGGTGGTGGAGAGGGGTTCAGGCAAAGAACAGGTTTTGGAGTCAGACTAGCTAGAGTCTCAATCCAGTCCAGACCATCTATGAGTTGTGTGCTCTAGTAGTTTGCCATACTCGAATACTATAGCCTGAGTAGCTTAAGCAACAGAGATTTATTTTTTCACAGTCCTGGATCCTAGATGTCCAAGAACAGTTATTGTCAGGGTCAGTTTCTTCTGAGACCTCTCTCCTTGGCTTGTAGATGGTCATCTTCTCCCTGTGTCATCAACTACCTGTGGTCTAACTACCAGTGATCAAATTTCTTGCTATAAGGACATCCATCAGTCATATTGGATTAAGGCCCAACCTCACGACCTCATTTAACTTAATCACTTCCTTAAAGGTCTCGTCTCCAAACAAAGTCACATTTTGAGGGTCAGGATCTCAAAATATGAAACGTCCTAAAGCCATTCTGTGTCTTGGTTGTCTATGTGGGACAAACTTTGGACACAGTCAAGTCTGAAGAGTTGCAGGTGTTGACTGTGGGGTAAAGGCCATACCTGACATACCCCAAACAGAAATCACTGTTCCAACGTAAGCATATTCATAACGATCTTTGCTTTCCACTTTTAAAGCTAAGGTTTTTGTTTTGTTGGGTGCTGTTGATTTTTTAAATAAAACTAGGCTTATTTGATATATTGATACTCAAGGTAGACATTTTTAAACTATATTTCTTAGAGGAGCTGCCAAAACCGGCATATTACAAATATTGGGATACTTACCTAAGTTGAATCCATAAAGATGTGAGATTTATTTAGAATTCACATTCTTGGAAGAATGGCATTGTATGCCATCTATCTCTATATAATGATCTTACCGATTATTTTATTTCTTCTTTACCCTCAATTTTCACATCAAATAATCACTAGGTCCACCAGGAACTACTCACCAAATATCTTGATAATATATTCTTTCCTCTCCATCTCCGTTACCCCCAGTGTAGATCAAGTCCCCAGCAATGTTTTCCTTGGCAGCCGGGGTATAGGGTGTGGACTATTGCAATAGGCTTTTCACTGTTTTTTCTCCCTCTAGTCCTGCCCTGTCAAATCCATAAAAACTACTGCCAGATGAGTCTTCACAACTGCAAACAAGACTACATCTCTAACTTATCGTCTATAAATTGTCCGGTACTGCACATAGCTGTTTACTAGATTTTTTTTTTTTTTTTTTTACTAGGACGGAAATTGAGGATAAAGTTGCCAGGTGTGACGTGGCCCCAGCATTAACTACTGCTGTCAGAGGCTGTTCCGCAGTGAACGTGGCGTGATTGCTCTCTGCCTTTCTGTCCTTCCATCTCACACTGATACTTGATCGGTCTGTGCCAGCACCGACCTAGAGAAGCAAGTCCAAGATCCTTTTCAAGACTTTCAACCATGGCCAGGGTACGCCTGACCACTCGCTGCCTGCAAGCCCCTGGCGATCCACTCGTTGGCTCTTGGAATTCTCTCCCTCTCCTCGTTGCTTTCCGTGAGCAGGTAACCGCCCTCCTGTCTTTCCACGGCACTTTGACGGTGCCTTTTATATGTCGCATCAAGCCCTAATTATCTGTCTGCCCTTCAGTCCCCCTCCTGGACTCAGGCCTCCTCCACGGCAATTCCTTCACCCTTATGTCTCTACTGCATCCAGTAGCGTTGACGCAAGAGCCACTCGAAATGAAAAACTCAGGAAGTAAGACAGTGAGAGAGACTTTCTGCACCTCAATATTTTTCATTTCCACCATGTTTAAGGAAAACTTCATGAAGAAAACAGAATAAAGGAAGGAGAGAAAGAAAGCCAGGAACGAGTACGGAATAAGGCTGAATCTTGCCTAATAAAGCTTGGTGGTTGAGAACCACACCTGATGTGGCGCCTCGCCCAGCATTCTAGAGGAGGCTTTGCCAGAAACTCCAAGAAGACAGTTGGGAAAGGAGGGAGAGAGGGAGAGTAAGGGGAGGTAGCTTAAATTAAAAAAAAAAAAAAAAGAGGGGGGAAGAAGTAAAGGAAGAAAGAATGAAGAAGCAAAGCAAGAAGAAAAAAGAAAAAAGGAGAGCAGAAGGAAAAGGCAAGGAAGAGGAACAGGGAGATGAAGCCGTCCCCGAGTGAGCCTGCCGATCTTCTTTGCCTGTTCTTTGATTTCTATTTGGA
The DNA here is from genome assembly GCF_000151845.1 of Pteropus vampyrus. NCBI lineage: Eukaryota > Metazoa > Chordata > Mammalia > Chiroptera > Pteropodidae > Pteropus > Pteropus vampyrus. Next base: position 2,357,603 of record NW_011888902.1, read on the forward strand.
TTCTTCACTTTTAAACCCCATTTAGCATAAAAGCAGAAAAACTAATCCTTCAAGGTCCCATAAGAATGGCTTTGATTTTATTCTCCTTAGAGACATCACAACATTGTGACTCAAGAGAACTCGCCTAAAAGTGTTCCAAACAAGAATTAGCATTACGAAGCTCTTGGCTGTGAAAAAGACAAAATGACTTTTTCAGCCCAGAGAAGGACTTACTGGGAAAACCACGCCCCTTGTAATGCCTGTGAACTGAAGGGACACATAAACCTTGATAACAGAGACCACACACTTTCCATGGAAGGCGGTGGCCCCAGAGCTTATCACATGAGAATAGTCTAGAACTGCCAATCATGTTGGTGCTTCTCATCTAAAAAAAAAAAAAAAAACATTTCCAGGATATTTTGCCAATTCTTTAGCCTTGGGTCAGAGTATTTAGGTAATCACATGATGAATAAAGTTCGTATTTTCTGTTAAATATTTTAAAAGTAAACCAAAAGAAAATCTTCTTAACCACCTAGAGAAACATCTACCTTCCCCAATACATGTCCCACTTAATAAAGTTATTCACCCAACTGCTATGATTAACACAGAACTGACCGAACTGAGCCCTTTACTTCGAAGGAGAATGACCTAATTTTCAAAGCTCCAACAACTCAGATTTCTTTATTTTTCAAAGATGGCTTTTTAAGTCACAGCTTCAGCAACTATTAAGTACAAACAGCATCATAAGCCCCATGCTGGCTATAGAGAGACAGTCCTAAGACAATGAGAATAAAGTCAAAAAATGTTGTCACTATGACTTTTATTCCAAGAGAGACTCCATCTTTTAAGAATCTGCAGTATTTGTAACCAAGATCGATTTTAAATTTTAGATTGGGCAAATACTCTTAAATGCAACTTAGAAAAATAATTTCTTATTTTTCGGCAGCATTTTCCCTGAGTCAAACACATGACCACCCAGTTGCAACGGACTTCTCTTCTTTAGATTTCGGGGGTGCAGCCTCACAGCGTCAGGCCCTCCACCAACACCTCTGCTTGTGTCGTGGCATCGTGTGCTTACGTTGGTTACGTTTGATCTCTACCCTTTGTGTGCCAATTGTGCTTGTTTCTCTAACTCGGTAGAGTGTAAAGCAATGGAATATGAACCCTTGAGGAGAGCTACAGCATCTCTGAGTGTAAAGCAATGGAATATGAACCCTTGAGGAGAGCTACAGCATATGCTGAGTCCTTTGGAAAGCCTTGAAAAGGAAGGCCGCTGCAAATATTTCTGCTGAATTAGGTGTGGGCCAGATGCTTCGAAAAGATTGGGAGAAAGCATAAACATCTAGAAGGATTCTGGATTCAGAAGATTTCACATGTCTCTGTAATTCTGGCCTCACTTTAAAGAAACTGAAATTGAGAATTCATAGA
>NW_011888902.1:2359059-2368007 GCF_000151845.1 Pteropus vampyrus
CAACTGCTATGATTAACACAGAACTGACCGAACTGAGCCCTTTACTTCGAAGGAGAATGACCTAATTTTCAAAGCTCCAACAACTCAGATTTCTTTATTTTTCAAAGATGGCTTTTTAAGTCACAGCTTCAGCAACTATTAAGTACAAACAGCATCATAAGCCCCATGCTGGCTATAGAGAGACAGTCCTAAGACAATGAGAATAAAGTCAAAAAATGTTGTCACTATGACTTTTATTCCAAGAGAGACTCCATCTTTTAAGAATCTGCAGTATTTGTAACCAAGATCGATTTTAAATTTTAGATTGGGCAAATACTCTTAAATGCAACTTAGAAAAATAATTTCTTATTTTTCGGCAGCATTTTCCCTGAGTCAAACACATGACCACCCAGTTGCAACGGACTTCTCTTCTTTAGATTTCGGGGGTGCAGCCTCACAGCGTCAGGCCCTCCACCAACGCCTCTGCTTGTGTCGTGGCATCGTGTGCTTACGTCGGTTACGTTTGATCTCTACCCTTTGTGTGCCAATTGTGCTTGTTTCTCTAACTCGGTAGAGTGTAAAGCAATGGAATATGAACCCTTGAGGAGAGCTACAGCATCTCTGAGTGTAAAGCAATGGAATATGAACCCTTGAGGAGAGCTACAGCATATGCTGAGTCCTTTGGAAAGCCTTGAAAAGGAAGGCCGCTGCAAATATTTCTGCTGAATTAGGTGTGGGCCAGATGCTTCGAAAAGATTGGGAGAAAGCATAAACATCTAGAAGGATTCTGGATTCAGAAGATTTCACATGTCTCTGTAATTCTGGCCTCACTTTAAAGAAACTGAAATTGAGAATTCATAGACGAGGCATTATGGGTGTGAGTATCTGAGGAAGACTGTGTGGTATTTCAATCGGGCAGCCGATGCGTGAACCGAAGGTCCGGTGTTTTAGAAAAAAACTAGAGAATTAGTGTACGTTCGTTACATTGAAATAAACATGTTTGAGGAACGTATGCGTCGCTTTTTGTGACCCTCTCTTTACAGAGCATTTTCAGTGAGCCAGGCCACGGCGGGTCCGGTGACTTCGACAGCAAAACGGAGGGATGGCAGACACACTGTTATGGTACATGCCATGAAAGGCACACGGGTCACCTCAGCCATGTCAAGCAGGACGCTCAGCCTCTCTAAATTGTGATTTTTTTGTTTGTAAAATGGGAAAAACTATATCTGTCGGGCTTACTTCATGGCTTCTTTTTGATAATCAAATGAAGTAATAAATAAATATATTTTATAAAGTTCAAAATGCTAAAAAAAAAAAAGGAAGGCAAACGGATCTCCTGAGCTTCAAACTCCCAAAGATGGGGTCCGTGTTTTGTCTAACTCTATATTCTGAAAAAGCCCAGAGAATGGCACTCGTAGAGAGTTAAAATAATAAGTCTTTAATAAATGAGTTAATGGGTGAATGGACCGGTTTTTCCTCCACAGTGATTGTACCCATGGAAATATGGCCTTTGTGATATGGTGGCAGGTGGGCTTCATGGACATCTTAGAACCTGCCCTCGTTTGGGCCACTTCTGGCCATGTCTACAGAGGAGGTATGTGCCATCCCTTTTGCATAGGTTCAGGTGACGCACGATTGATATTTATTAAATAGTGTTTATTGTGTGAGTCAGGGAATGAATGGGTGAGTGAATGAAAATGTTCAGACTCTTTTTGTATCTCTGTTTTCCTCACAATAGGATTTGGTGGTTGTTCAGTTAACAGAGTTAACGAAGTCAGCATTTGGTAAATGTTCAATGACTAAATAAATTGATGCGTAAACTCAATGTATGAACATGGAGATAAACGTGTCTCTTGTATTTTACAGTTTTGTTGAAATATAATTGAAATATATTGTGTACATTTAAGGTGAACAACTTGTTGATTTGATACACATATGCATTAAGCACACTTATGTACACTTGATATATTTATATATAGTACTATGATTGCCACCGTAGTGTTAGCTAATTCCTTTATGAAGTCATATAATTATTATTTCTTTTTTGTGGTGAGAACATTTAAGATCTACTCTCATAGCGACTTTCAAGGATAGAAACACAGTACTGTAAACAATATCACAATGCCGTGCATTAGATCCCCAGAATTTGTTAATTTTCTAACTGCAAGTTTGTACTCTGACCAGCATCTCCCATTTCCACCACCCCTGAGCTCCAGATAACCACCATTCTACCCTCTGGCTCTGTGCGTTAGGCCTCTGTCGATGCCACATATAAGTAACATCATAAAGTATTTGTCTTTCCCTGTTTGACTGATTTCACTTAATATAATGCCCTCGTGGTCAATGCCTCTTCTTGCAAATGGCAGGACTTCTTTTCTCTTGGTTGGTATATATAATATATATAATGTATATAGTCTTACATTATATATAATATAAATCATGTATATCACATATATAATCTGATTATATACATATATGTAGATTATATGTATACATAACCTCACATCTTCTTTATCCACTCATCTGTTGATACCCGCCTGGGTTATTTCCATATCGTGGTTGTGAATAATACTGCAATACTGCAATAAACATGGCAGTGAGGATCTGTCTTCAACGTCCTGTTTTCCCTTCCTTTGAATCTAAAGCCATAAGCAGAACTGCTGGATCATATGTTAGTACTATTTTTACTTTTTAAAGAAACCTCCACACTGTTTTTCATAGTGTTCCATGTTGTTTTCACTAATTCCTACCAACTGTGTACAAGAGTCCCCTCTTCTCTCCACCCCTGCCAACACTTATCTCTCATCTTTTTGATGACAGCCATCTAAAGGGTATGAGGTCATACTTCATGGAGGTTTTCATTTGCATCTTCCTGATAATTAGTGATGTAGGGCACCTTTTTATGTATCTGTTGGCCATTTGTGTGTCTTTTTTTAGAAAAATGTCTATTTAGTTCTTCTGTCCATTTTTAAATCAGATTTTTTTTGTTTGTTATTGAGTCGTATGAGTCCTTTACATGTTTTGAATATTAACCCCTTATCAGATAGGTGGTTTGCAAATATTTTCTCCCATTCTGTAGGTTGTCTTTTCATTTTATCTATTGTTTTTTTCACTGTGCAGAAGCTTTTTGATTTGATTTAGTCCCACTTATTTATTTTTGCCTTTGTTGCTTGCGCTTTGGAGTCACAGCCAAAATTATCATTGCCAAGACCAAGGTCAAGGAGCTGTCCCCTGATGTTTACAGTTTCAAGTCTTACACTTACATCTTTAATCCACTTCAAGTTAATTCTTGTGAGTGGTATGAGACAGGAGTCCAGTTTCATTTTTATGAATGCGGTTATTTAATTCTCAACACCATTTATCGAAGAGACTATCCTTTTCCCAATGAGTATGAGAACACACTTCCTGCCTTTTAAACTTAATAAAGCATCTTGGAAATTGTTCCTGATCAGCATACATAGATCTATGTCATTTTGTTTAACAACTTTACTATCGTTCATTTTACCATTTTCTCACTAATTTCATGCTGTTATCCTACACAATGTTGCAATAAATTCATTTATACACACACACACACACACACACACACACACACACACACACACACTTGTTTATACACCTGACTGAATCTGTAGAGTGAATTCCTAGAAGTAGAATGTCTAGGTTAAAAGAGTTTAGTAACAGGAGGCAGAGAAACTGACTTACTAAATTTATTTTTTAGATTTGATGATTTTTGAGAATATTAGCCCTGTCCAGAAAAACAACGAATGGATTTCTTTTCTCCCTTGAGGTTAAAATGGAACTTTAAGGGCATTTTGCACCTGAGGTGGGACAATATTAGACAACCAGTCTCAGCTCTGTATTTGGGAAACTTTCAGTTTTTAGCATAGAAAAAAAATTTTACAGAAAATCTGAAAACTTCCTGGAATAAAGATGTCAGGAGATCACTTTCATCTCTTTGGAAAACTCATCTCGAACATGATCAAATTGATAGAAATGCACTTCTTTCAGATTCATTTCATGTTCATTTGTTTGTTTGTTTTTTGCAAAGCAAATAATTAATTATTGATTTTCTTCAGCCTTCCCTATCTCAATGAGTACTTTTTAAAATTGCTTTAAGGTGATAGGAATCATAAAAAAATTTAAGTGCATCTACCTATTAAACAGAGAAGAAATATAGTCATCCACGTGAACGCTAATGTGTACAGATAAATATAACTAATTAATGATAAAGAGTATGTTTTCCACTTTGACTGAATGAAAATAGTTTAAGACACGGGAACATTCTGAGTTAAAAATTGGTACAGAAACTAATCCTATAGATGCAGTTAGTTCTTGCTAGAATTCACTAAAAAGGTATTTTACAGCCAAGATACAAAAGCAACCTAAGTGCCCATCAATAGACGATTGGATAAAGAAGTTATGGTACATATATACAATAGAATATTACTCAGCCATTAAAAAAATGAAATCTTACCATTTGTAATGACATCAGGAGCTATTTAAAAAACTAATTTATTATTGAGAATAGTTTTTAAAGTGATTAGCTTAGAGTTGTCTGCAAACATACAGAAAAAATTAATACAGAACTATTCCATCTAAAGCTGTTGGTTGAAGAAATCAATTGCCATTTATAACAGTTGTTCTCAGTCCTGGCTGCACATTAAAGTCATTGAGAGCTTTTTAAAAAACACAAATGTTCAACCGAACCAATTAAAACAGAATCACTGGCTGCAAGAGGGGAGTGGCAGGCATGTACATTTTTTAAAGTTTTGCTAGTGATTCTAACTATGCAGTTGGGGTTGAAAATTACTAGTTACAGAAAGATAAGAAGCAGGAATGTAGACTGGAACTCTTTCTGATAACTACCAGGAGGCCAAAGTAAGTGTGAGACAGATCACCTCTCTCATTGCATGTAGATTTAGAAATGAAATGGCCCCAAGAGCCTGTTTTATTTTTCCGCAACTCAACAAATTCGAGGATGTAAAAATGGGACAGAGTGAAGATTTAAGAACGTGAGTGGAGACCTCTTTAGAGAGTGCGGATGTTATGGTAGAGCTTTCCTTCTCTGAAGGAGGCATCGTGGACGCTACCTTTTGCCTCATACATAGAGGAGGGACTTCGATGGGTACACTTAGAGAACGCTGAGATACATTTCCTGCCACTGGGAGACACAGGATTACTGTCTGATCCATGCATGAGACAGCTTTATCAAGCATAGATTAGTCTGTTTTCTACCAGCCAGCTGGTAGAATCAACAGTGCTATAATGTGGGAATCGACTTTCCTCTCAGAGTTTGTCAGGGCAAGAAGCCATAAGTGTTTTCCTGTAGAGAATGGCAGTGACATTGGGAGACAGATCCTGCATGGTCGCTCACCAGCATGAGTGACATGAGAGGTGAGCCAACTCAGCAGAAAGAGGTAGGAGGAGTATCTATATGTGAAAAGTAGGGTTGCAGGCGATTGCTTAGAATAGAGTTATATCTTCTTGGGTCTACAGGAGAGCAGAACCCTCCAGAGCCCACAGAGGCCACCCACGATATCATCTTCTAGGGCTACATTCTAATGAGCTGCCAGCTAGAGGACATAAAGCCATGCAGCTCAAATATAAATCAGCCTTTTCTTTTTCCTCATCCTCCTTCTCCTACGGCAATACTGAAGAGAGTAGAAGAGCTAGCAAACACAGCAAGAAGAGGAGGTAAATCCATCCATGTCCTCGTTCTCACTGCAGGTTGCCATCTTAATGCCTACCCAAGATGGGGAAGAAGATGATGTTAACAGTTATTGGAGTTGGACTAGCACAGTTTCTCTATAATCCCTAAACTTACAGAGCACGGCAGGAAGTGAAAACCAAGCTCTTAGTCAAGTGATGTTCTAATTAAAGATTTTAGTCTTGACATGACTTACTCATCCTTTTACCTATCAGCCTTTTTATTCCCTTGATCCTGAATATCTTCCTGCGTCTTAATCTGTGGCTTCCTCGCTAGGGTTCCTTCATTTGTCTTGCCTACTTCTGAGAACTATCTAGTAGTTGATGTCTTCTCAATTTTTTCTTGAGAACCCTGATTTCTCATTTGCTTCCCACTCTGCCGTGCGGTATTACTTCTCAGTGACATCTGCACGTATTCAAGCCGTCACCCTTTGCACTGCCAACCCTCATCAACAGCTAAGCAAGCCTCATCATGAAACAAAACACAACAATTAATTAGTTATTTTCCTTTCCGGCTTGTTTAGGTAGCATTTTGGAGATGGAGGCAAACAGCAAAGGGCAACACAGTATGTAGAGATCTCATTAGTGAAGCATAAAAGTACACACCAGAATAAAACTGGACTGTGAGCTCATGCAAATTACAGAGCTGCAAATTCAGGGTTTTTTGTTTGTTTGTTTTTGTTTTTTGCATTTGATGAACTGTGTGCTATAAATGCACTGGAGATCACAGGACCTAATACGGTCATGTCATGTGATATTTTAAAAGTCACACACAAAATCGGGCACCTTTACTTTTATATGTGCTCGCTTTTAAAATGGTATCGAAAGCAGGTTTCAAAATGATAAAAAAAAGAAAATGTTCAATTTCTCGTTAAGGGTTTGAATTTTGACAAAGTAGGAAACTCGGATAATTATTACAGCGACTACTTGCCTGCATAAGGTCATTCTTTAGGACTGGAAATCACTTTCTTTTTATTGCTGTGATCTGTCCCCGGCTGTCTCTCAAACTACTCTGGACGGTTCGCTGAGCCCGTCTAGTAGGAAACCTCAAGGGAATGCACGGCTGCAATACATAAAGCAGAAGTTTGGGTTCGTCATTGCATTTTCCCATTTTCCGTTCCTCAGATGTAGAATGCTAACAAAAAAAACCAAAAAACCAAAAACAAAAAAAATAGAGTATCACATACCACTGTGTTAATGAGAAAATCGGTAAGGTGACATTTAGGTAATTCATAAATCTTCATTAAAAGTACATACAATTTTAAGTAATGAGTTGTAAATTATGCTGTTAATCGCCTTGCCATGAGTAAGATGATCCTTGTATGCTTGCCACTTTCATTCATTACTTCATTCAACGATCATTTATTTGTTGTTTAGAATGTGCTAGACGCTAGACATATAAGGTAGGGTAAGATACGATACTGCTCCTGCTTCACATTTTTGGTGTATTTGCAGAGAAAGGCTTGTGAAAGATAATTTCAGTAAACGGTCAGTGTTATAACTACTGTGCACCAACTCCAGTGATGGAAATAAAAATGGCACAATTAATTGATTGGAATGATTTGGGAGGAAGTGTTGCAGAGAGGAGAAATCTTTGAATGAGTTTTCTAAGCTAGAGTAGGTATTCTAAAGCAAATATGACGATGCTGAGGGAGGCACTGTACACCACAGATGAGCATGTGCTAACATGCTTAGGCATGGAGCAGCTTGCACCTTCGTAAGCTGTCAGTCATGTGATACGGCAAGAGTGTGGGGCATGAGAAATAAAGTCCTAGGAGATGCATTGACAAATGAAGACAACTCCCAGAATACAAAGTATCTTCTATGTGTGCTACAGAATTTGGTGTTACTCTGTAGGCGATGAGGTGTCATTAGAGAACATCTAGAAGGAGAATAACACTGTCAGATTTGGGGTGTTAGACAGATTGTCTGACGGCCGTATGAAGGATTGGTTAAAAACTCAAATTTGAATCTTTTGAATGTGTGACAATTGACGCGTAGATCGAGAGGGTCTGTTAAACTCCTACACTGAATGCAGAATTTGCGTGCCTATACGCTTTTTCCTTAGAGAAGTTCATTAACCTGCATTTGAAGAAGTTCATTAACAATCACTGAAAAGAGATATATTTTTAGTTTTATATATATGGCTTTCTGTTGAATGATATCCTTGAAACTTATTTCATTTTGTTAATCGATGTCACCTCCAATAATTTTTAATAAAAAATAAAAGATTTAACCCTCCTCTCCCCCCAAAAAGAGATAGTAGTGAAAGCCCAGGAATAGGGTAATCACCTCATCCCCCTGGCACTTTCCTGGTTTTAGTACTGAGAATATTGCATTCTGGGACAATTCCAGGAAAACTGGGACAATTAGTTACCCTACAGGGAAGTCAGAAGTCTGTCGAAATGATCCCTGTACAAGGAAATTAAGAACTTCAGCTAAAGGAGAAGTAATGTCCATGAGAGGTATAATCCATAGGGTGGAGTGGCTAATGGGCTTAAGGTATGGTGGGAAAGGATGAACTGAATATAAACCCTATGCTTCTAGTTCTTGTTACTATATATTTATGGGGTTACCATAAAGGAAAGTTTGTGTGTGTGTGTGTGTGTGTGTGTGTGTGTGTGTAGAGTAAGGATGAGTTCTGTTTTAAACATGTCAATACTAAGTATTTATGAGATTCTGATAAAAATGTCCAATGAGAAGTTGGATATATAAATTTAGCATTACAGGAAATATACCTAGGATGGATATATAATTTGGTGAGCCATTATGTTGTGAGTATTAATTGACAAGATTATTTAGGGGTGATGTGTACGGGGAGAAGTAGTAGTCATGGAGAATATCCTGAGAAATTTCTATATTCAAGGACAACATAGGAGAAAGATTCTGCCAGGGAAGTGAAAAAAGTCTGCTCAGAACTATGAGCAGATTTTGCCAAGAGAAACTGCACTCTCAGAATCTAAGAGGAAAGATTGTGATGATTATTTATAGCTTTTAAAGTTTTAAATATTTTTCTGGATGTACCAGCCAATGCAAACAGAAAAGAGAAAGAAATTATAATATAAAAATTGGAAAGGAGGAGATAAAATATATTGTTTGAAGCTTACAAGATTCCATACTTAGAAAATCAGTTGAAAATATGATTGCAACAATAAGAGAACTTAATCAGCTGGTCGGAAACAATGTTATCGAGAAACCAATAGTTTCTATTTATATAAACAATAAGTTGAAAAAGTTAATGAAAAAAGACAATCATCTAT
>NW_011888902.1:2368057-2370506 GCF_000151845.1 Pteropus vampyrus
TCCTGAGAAATTTCTATATTCAAGGACAACATAGGAGAAAGATTCTGCCAGGGAAGTGAAAAAAGTCTGCTCAGAACTATGAGCAGATTTTGCCAAGAGAAACTGCACTCTCAGAATCTAAGAGGAAAGATTGTGATGATTATTTATAGCTTTTAAAGTTTTAAATATTTTTCTGGATGTACCAGCCAATGCAAACAGAAAAGAGAAAGAAATTATAATATAAAAATTGGAAAGGAGGAGATAAAATATATTGTTTGAAGCTTACAAGATTCCATACTTAGAAAATCAGTTGAAAATATGATTGCAACAATAAGAGAACTTAATCAGCTGGTCGGAAACAATGTTATCGAGAAACCAATAGTTTCTATTTATATAAACAATAAGTTGAAAAAGTTAATGAAAAAAGACAATCATCTATAATAGCAAGACTTAATACTGAATGTCATTATTAAATGAATGCCGAATGTTGTCATGTGATCAGCATTCTTCTAAGGGCTTTCATAATTTATTTACTTTATTCGGTTCTCACAACAACTGCATTTTACGGGTGAAGAAATAAAGACAGAGAGGATAAGTAACCTGTTCATGTTTATATGGTTAATAAGTGGAAGACTGATATTTTAAATTTAGGGAGTTTTAATCCATAGGCTGTGGTATTTATATGCTGTAGAATATAGTTAGTCCTTTTAAGAAAGAAAAGTAGTAAGGAAATACTCAAGAATATACTCAACCAGAAATACCCAAAATCTATATGAAGAAAATGTTAAGATGCCACCAATGGAGAAAGGAAGTCTTGGACAAAGAAAAAGCGTATCATGTTCTTGAATAGGAAAACGTAACATAAAAATATAAGTTCTCCCTACATTAATATACAAACACAACCTGATTCCAATAAAAATAACAAGAGATTTTTTTTTTCTGCGAAACTAGTTTTAAAGTTCATAAGAAAAAAATTTCAAAAGGAAAATTCATAAAAGAAGAATATCGTTGAGGGGGTAACTCATCAGATATTTTAAAATGACTAAGATTTTCAACAATTCAAACAAGGCAGTGCTGGCACATTTGCAGGGACTGAAACAAAATAGGAAGTCCAGAAATAAATTGAAATACGTAGAGATTCAGTATATAACAAAGAGGTCATATGTCATAGATATCAATGGAGAAAAAGATGGACGATTCAGTAAATGGTACTTGGACACTGGAGAAGCCGTCTGGACAGAAAAAGATTCATATATCATCACTTAAAATAAATTCAAGAAAACCAAAGAGTCCACTTTCATACAAATAAATATCAAAGCGTAAAAGTAAGAGAAAGTAATCATTTTATAAATTCGTTATATGAAAGACCTTTATGTGAATGACACAAATACAAAGGCCATAAGAAATCATACTGATAAATTCAACCAAATAAAATTGAAATATCTAATCTTGACCAAACTACCATAAGAAAAATGAAAAGAAAACGATAAATGGGAAAATATAACAAAATAAAAATGTGCAATTTCCTTTTATTGAAAAAAAACACTTACAAATCAAAAAGACCACCAAAGAGAAAGATGAGCAAATGGTACAAACTAAAAGAACACAAAAAGTCATACAAATTACTTTTAAATAAATAAAAAATGTTCACCTTTACTCACAATACAAGAAATACAGAATAAAACTACATTGAGTTATGAGATTATGAAAAATTCAAGATGATAGCATATCATGTAGAGGAGAATGGGGCAAAGAGACATTGGCAGAAGACAAATTGGTTCAGTCTCTGCGCAGGGCGATTTGTCAATATCAGCCAAATTTAGAATTTAGAAATGAAAATATCACCTATTCAAAAAAATCAAATTAAAAAAAACTTAAACAGTGAATGGTAGGTCATTTGGTTCATTCCTTCCACTGAGAACAACAAATGGGGCTTAAAAACATCTAAAATTAGAATCGAAGAGACCAAATAAGAAAACGTTAGCACAAAAGTGAAGGGAAAATAGAGAAATAAGTGAATACTTAAGCTGCTTTCTTGCTGATCCTGATCATTTCAATTTAGATAGCGTTACTGGGTGAGAACAGAAATACGAGCCTGCTTCTTCTCACCTCCTCCCCACCAAGAACCAAAAGGCTATCATCACCTTACAGTAAGGTAAGGGTTAACTGAATATTCTCATGTGGAATACTAGACCATTTGAAATCCTTTTGACCTTGGGCGAAGGTGATCACAAACTGTCAGAGAACCAGCAGCCTGGCAGAAAAATAACAAATCGCATCTGGACAAGTTCATGTATTGTAGATCTCAATAATTATTTCTCTGAATTACTATTTCACATAAAGCACCTAGCACACGGCAAAGACAACCATCCATACAAGGAAGTTACTCGATGAGTAGGGCCACCATAGAGGAAAAAAAAAAAAAAAACCAGACTTGCAAAGATTTAGATATTGAAATTACCAGATACAG
>NW_011888902.1:2370556-2375020 GCF_000151845.1 Pteropus vampyrus
AAAAGACCACCAAAGAGAAAGATGAGCAAATGGTACAAACTAAAAGAACACAAAAAGTCATACAAATTACTTTTAAATAAATAAAAAATGTTCACCTTTACTCACAATACAAGAAATACAGAATAAAACTACATTGAGTTATGAGATTATGAAAAATTCAAGATGATAGCATATCATGTAGAGGAGAATGGGGCAAAGAGACATTGGCAGAAGACAAATTGGTTCAGTCTCTGCGCAGGGCGATTTGTCAATATCAGCCAAATTTAGAATTTAGAAATGAAAATATCACCTATTCAAAAAAATCAAATTAAAAAAAACTTAAACAGTGAATGGTAGGTCATTTGGTTCATTCCTTCCACTGAGAACAACAAATGGGGCTTAAAAACATCTAAAATTAGAATCGAAGAGACCAAATAAGAAAACGTTAGCACAAAAGTGAAGGGAAAATAGAGAAATAAGTGAATACTTAAGCTGCTTTCTTGCTGATCCTGATCATTTCAATTTAGATAGTGTTACTGGGTGAGAACAGAAATACGAGCCTGCTTCTTCTCACCTCCTCCCCACCAAGAACCAAAAGGCTATCATCACCTTACAGTAAGGTAAGGGTTAACTGAATATTCTCATGTGGAATACTAGACCATTTGAAATCCTTTTGACCTTGGTCGAAGGTGATCACAAACTGTCAGAGAACCAGCAGCCTGGCAGAAAAATAACAAATCGCGTCTGGACAAGTTCATGTATTGTAGATCTCAATAATTATTTCTCTGAATTACTATTTCACATAAAGCACCTAGCACACGGCAAAGACAACCATCCATACAAGGAAGTTACTCGATGAGTAGGGCCACCATAGAGGAAAAAAAACCAAAAAACAAAAAACAGACTTGCAAAGATTTAGATATTGAAATTACCAGATACAGACCAAAAAAAAAAATCAATTAACACACAAAAAAAAAAAAAAAAATCAATTATACGCACATTTTTAAGGGATCGAATACACTTGCAAGGAACTAAAGCTATGAAATGATATAGTAGACTTGAAGAAACCAGAAAAATTTCTATAAATTAAAATAAATGCACAACTGCTATTTAAAACTGAAAGAACAAGTTTAACAGGAGAACAGACATAGCGAAAGGAAATTGGTGAAGCAAACGGAAGGCAGAAAAAAATTTTTCAGAATGGAACACAGACATTCAAGAAAAAAAAATGTGGTGGAAATATAGAAGACAGAGCAAGACACTAGAGTGAGAAATTCTAATATAAGTTTAATCAGAATCCCCCAAAAGAACAGACAAGAAAGGGGCAGAGATGATATTTTTTATGATAATGGCTGAGAATTTTTTCCTAACTAGAGGATGCAGATATGCAGAAAAATAAATCTTAAGCACAATAAATAAAAAAGTCCAAACCTAATTCCCTTTTACTGAAATTTCAGTAAATTAAAGACGAGAAGAAAAAAGATCTATAAATCAGTAAGAAGAAAAACAAAACAGAATAAACAAACAAACAAAAAACGGGTTGCCTCTGGTGGAGTAACAGACAACTGACTTATCAGCAAAAAATAAGTCAGAATATGATACATGTTCGGAAAGAAAATAGCTACTAATTTAGAATTCAATAGCAAAAATATTCTTCAAAAATAAAAGTAAAATGAACATATTTAGATAGACAAAAGCAGTTTGTCACAAGCAAGTCCACACAAAGGAAAAGTACTTCTAGCAAAAGAAAATGGCCACAAAGGGATGTCTAAGTTGCAAGATGGAAATAAGAGAAAAAAGAAAAATATGTGGAAAACTTTAAATTACTATTAACTCTACAAAAAGAGGAATAATTCTATCTAGTTTGAGTTTTAAAACACATAATTAAAATACACTGTAATACTAGTGTACCTCAGAAAGGGGAAAAGGGGAAGTAATGTGCTTTATGGTTTTTGTTTTTTTCTGGTTGGAAGTTAAAGTTATTGATTGACATAAGACTCTGATAAGTTAAAAATGCATGTTAGAATTTCCAAAGTAACTGGTGAAAGGATTAAAAAAAAATACACTTTCGTTATATATTACTGTGTAATAAACCACAGCCAAATTTAAAGAATTTAGAACAATAATAATGCCCTCCATTGGGACCCTTAAATTGAACTAGAGGTCTTAAATATCTCAGTGAGGCAAGAAAAAAAAAAAAAGATTTAAAGATTGGAAAGGAAGAAAAAAATTTATCATTGCTTGCAGACGACATGATTATGTATGTAAAAAATCTAAAAGATTCTATATAATTAATATGAGATTTAACAAGCTTCCTAGATATACAGATAATAGGTAACAAGCAGTCATTTATATTTGCCAACAAAATTAGATAAATTAAATTTAGGAAGAAAGATTTACTTTGACATCACAAGTATCAAGTAGCTAGCGAATTCTAATTCTAACAGATTTCTGTAAACAGCTAATAAACAAGGCATACTTGAAGAAGACTGTGGGCAAGGGAGAGTCTCGCTTTATAAATATTGATATTTGTTAAGCTTTAGTTATTGAGATACTGTGATACTGGTACAGGAATATAAACAGTTGAATGGCACAGCATGGAAAAGTAGGATCCTGACCCACATGTAATACAGACCCTTAAATAGAGCGATGGTGCCCTGGAAAGTGGTCAGGGATATTGGACAGTCTTTTGAAGAAGTGGTATTGATAAAATCGGGTCTTTGCCCAGTGGCAGAAGTTGGAATCTGTTTCGCACATACACAGGAGCGAGCTGCAGGGAAATTACAGATCTCAATATAAACATGAATAAGAATTCTCGCAGAAGGTATTACAGGGGATATCTTCATGATCTGGAGGTGGAAAATGACATCTCAAATAAGACACAAAAAGCTACAGACTCCAAAGAAAAGTATCAGTACATTTAAGTATCAGACATTAAAGATGTGAAAGATTTGTTTATCAAAGGACAACTGAAGGAAAATGAAATGGCAAGCAACAGAAAATAATACACGCAATACATATTACTGACAAAGGGGTCAAAATCCGGGCTATCCAAAGCAGCATAACAAACCTACAAGCAAAAGATGGAAGAGAAAAGGCAAATCTGTAAAACATAGGGAAAGAGCTTGAAGAGAACCTTCCTAAGAGCATAAACTCAAGTCAGATTAGCTAAACAATAATAAAAATAATTTCGAGAACATCGAACTCTTTCACTAATGGGAGCAAAATAAACCGATCAAATCAATAGTTTGTCATTTTTTTCACAAAGTTGAAGATTTACATTTCTCACGCCTTAGCAATTTTACTCTGAGATTTACACGCTGTAGAAATGTGTGCTCAGAGGTCCAGGATATGATACCGAAAAACGATGACACCTTCCGGACACCACGGCTTGACTGCACGGCTGCCATGTTGAATGGAAGGGCTGCTGCCACAAGCAAGGGGAGAAGAATCAATCTGTCAACCAGAAGATTTTTGTTGAGGAAGATTTATGTTTGAGGTACAGCAAAGGATACAAAAAATGCATTTAAAAAATGTCTTCTATCTAAGGAACTTACGTATTAGAGGAATCAAGCAAAACATGACCATTTAACAAACCCAGACGTGTATAATTGCCAGAGCGAAAGAGGGTTGAGATTTCAAGGCAGGCTGGTGTGGCCGGCATCTAAGCTGCATGGGAGAGAAGGTATGTGAAGTGAGAGATGATGGACTTCCATGAAGAATTTCAACAGCTGAATACAATGAAAAAGATCAAGAGCCATGCTCACATTATCTCCTACGTCCCTCCAAAAAACTTTAAAGGGTCAACGCTCTCACTTGATAACCTATCTGCACTTAATCAACTCACAATTATTTGTGGCAAGGAAATAACTCAAAAACAATCTGCTTTGTAATTAGAATAAAGTGTAGGCTATTGCTCGAAGTCCGTTTGTCCTTATTTTGGATTGTTTAGGCTAATGTGAAAATAATAAGCTCACGTCCCTGAGGGAGAGTGCAGAGATACACAGCTAGCATTGGAGGCTGTTGGTGGAAGGCCACAGTAGGATAAAACGCTAAAAAATGCTTCTGAATCAATTTCATGTCGACATGGCTAAACACAAACAGCCTTAGAACATCTGGAATTTCCTCATTTTAATTCCAAATTAGATTTTCACACATTCCTAGTTTTTGGGTGCCTGGACTGAATTTTTTTTTTTTTTTCCTGACGTGATGTGTGTCCACTTAAAAGTGGTTAAGAGTTCCCATCAAATGCGGGCCTTAGATTTTCCCACGTAGACTTGTCTCTTCCTATGGCAAAGCTGGTGAGGAGGGAGGGGAAAAAAAAGACTAGACAACAGGAAAGAGAATTTCCGAATTAAAAAACAACATGAACAACAAACTACATTATTAAAGAAAATTTCCTAAAATCTTTGCTTTCATTTTAAAGGAATAGGTAATTTGAAATTGAGGCGAACGGCAAGATAAGAGCTTTCTGGTCTCCTTAAA
>NW_011888902.1:2375070-2378603 GCF_000151845.1 Pteropus vampyrus
AGAAAATTTCCTAAAATCTTTGCTTTCATTTTAAAGGAATAGGTAATTTGAAATTGAGGCGAACGGCAAGATAAGAGCTTTCTGGTCTCCTTAAACGCATCCAAAATTTCAGTTTGCCCCACCCTCTTTTCTCTCTCTTTTTTCTAGTTTTTTCCCTTAGCATTTATCATTATCTAGCGTATCTATCTATCTGTCTGTCTGTCTATCTATCTATCTATCTATCTATCTATCCATCCATCTATCTATCTATCCATCATCATCTATCTACCTAAACAGATGACCAGAAGGATGGAAGGAGAGGAGAAAAGGTAGGAAAGAAGGAAGGAAAGAAGGAAGGAGGAAGGAAGGAAAGGAGGGAAGAAGACTGGGTGTTTACCTGTCCAGAATTCTTTATATTCATGTGCTGGAGGGGACATTTTACAGATAATGATGAAGGCCTATTCTGCTTTTAGATACATGTTCTCTCTATATTGCCAGATAACTTTTGGTAATTTTAAGTGGTGTTTTCAGTCCCATGCCAACAAGCAAACCAAACAAAATTCAATTTCTGCGAAAAAAAAAATTAAGAAGACTAAAGAGGATGTGATGTTTTTGTTTTCAAAATATCCACCTGAAAGTATATGAATTGTTTAGTATAAAAAGTAATTAATCACTTATCCCTGCATTAGTGAAAAACTGTCCGAGAAAAAGCATGGTAGTTTGAGGTAAATTAGTTAAGAAAATAACGAAGAACTCCCTTTCTGAGATAATGCTAATGATTTCATAAAGATGATCCCTGAAAAGGACAGACATAGACAGAATAATCATTTGGCCTAAATTTTCCTCAGGCCATGTCAAAATACACTGAATTCTCCTCTGAACAGAAGAAATAATAAAATCTGTTAAACCAAAGATACTAGAAATTTTTAACTTGTTATTTTGCTGGCTTTTTGGATCTTGAGAAGAGTGTTAGTCAAATGAGTGACTCATCAGTTTAACTACAGGCATCTAAGTTTTTTATTTTCTTTTCAAGTCCATCGGGGTATCCAGTGATTCATGAAAAACTTCAAAAGGATTGATTAATGCATATCTAGTTTCCGTAGTTAAAATATCGAAAGTTCTTTACTCCCCCCAAGCTTTATGGTGACTCACCTAAAAAAATCTCTCTCACTGGCAGAAACACATATTAGCTACATTTATACACTCAAGAGAAATACCACAGAGACCAAAATATTATGTTACTAAGTTAACGATATGCACATCTTATAGAATTTACTGTAATTGATATCTGTGACCAAGTTGGCAACAGATCAAACCATGCCCTAGATCAAACCCCTGCCAGACCCCTCTCCTGAGAGCTTCGCCCACTGACCACTGCAGAGCTGATTACATGGTTCACCTTCAGACAATAATTCACTGCCAGTGGATGGCCTTACTTCAGCTGCTGCGTTATATATTGGGGGGTTTCTATCCTGCTACTCAATGTCCATTGCATTTACTCATATGCTGTCAAAACCATTATGTTACATATACTGCATACATGAGCTATATGGATATTCTTTTAATATTAAGCTATCCAGTAACCAAAACAAGAATTGTCAAGCCCGACTTTAAGTGAAGACGACACAGAGAGGCTACAAAACATGCTAAACATAGCATTTTATATTTGTTTGTCATGCCATTGAACAGGTTCCAGGCAGTTTCGCTGGCCTTTTATCTGATCTTCAGAACTGCAAGGTGACATCGGGACTACAAGGTGACATCAGGACTACAAGGTGACTCGCCTCCTGATTTTCAGGGCTGTCATGTGAGAGGTAGGCAGGCTTGTTCTGAATGAGCCCAGAAGGCAGAACTAAATCAACAGGTGAAATCTGTGGGGAGTCACATTTTTAACCCAAAATAAAGGGGTTTTTCCGCCTATTAGGTCTCTAGTGGTGCACGGGTTTGCGCTGTAGTTGGTGTTTCTTAAAAACGGAATGTCCAACACAGTCAAGGATCCACCGAGTAGCTGGATGAGAGGACCTTTCATATTCCATCAAAGGCTGGAATCCTGGGTACCAGCTTTAGGATTTCTTTAGTTAGAGGGAGGTAGTAGCTCACTGCCCTTCCGATCCCAAAGGGGACCATATGACCCCTCTGTTCCCCTCTCTGCTCGTCAGAGCTGCTGGACACATGCCCCAGTGGGTGAACAGTTCCGCCATGGGTGCAGCCGCTGCGTGGGTGATGAGGAAGGACTCCAGCAATGCACACGCTCAGCGCGGCAGCCGACAGGCTCGCCTGAGCCGAGCAGAACTCCAGTCAAGGCTCCTGTTTGGCAATGGGCAAGTAACAAACACATCTTGGTGCCTCACAAGGCTTATGACCAAAGGGAGGGCTGTTTTCAGATTGAAGCAGGATCAATATTCAATGCTGTCTTCCCCACTGGGCTGTGTCATAAGCCAGTGACACCCACAGAATCTTGGAGCAGCAAGGCAGCTCAGAGAAGATCTGACTTCACATTTCTCAAAATGTCTTCCATGAAAATATTGCCCATGGAAAAAGCTCCAAGGATAAAAGAAATGCTCTTACGTCAAAAAAAAAAAAATTAAAGAAATATTGCATAGTTAGGTCTTTCTAGAAGATTCACAGCACATGTTATTATAGTAAATGTTCTGAGAAGTCTTATTGCAAAGAACCTCTGGTAAACACAGACCTGACCAACAATTTTTTTTTTTTCCTTGCATGATGCTCATTACCATTCCAGAGAAGACACACTGGGAAACAGTAATATTTTCTTACCAAACCCTCATTTTTACATATGAAGAAACGGGTCAGAAGAGATGAAGTGACTTGGCCCAGGCTGAATACACTGACAGAGTTGTGACTAGAACATGGATTTCCTTGCTCCTAATTCTATGTTCTTTTCTCTGAAAGATCATCATAATTATATTCTTGACTTTTATACTTCATTTCATCACGCCCGGGCGAAGAGCTCATCCTTAGACTGATCAGCTCTGGCTACAGGGGAGAGTCTGGGAAAAATAAATACCTGTTTAGTCAATCTACTCAAGTCAGAAGGATTCATGTTGTAAAAAACCAAAAAATAGATCAGACTGTGGAGAGATGGTCTACCAGATCTGAAATTAGCCACAACTGAAAAGTTATCCATTACGCTTTCCATACTACAGCTGCCCTAACGCGTGCATTTCCCCATTGTCACACGAATTCCTAATGAGCCCCTGCTTAACATGATTCGCCTGTCCCACAGAGAACCTAGCAAGATAACGTTTCCGAAATCGAGTCTGACGACCAGTTGCCTGACCAAAGAGAATACTGGAAACACTGCCCTAAGGATCCCTCAGCAGCCAGCCAGCCCATCTTCCCTGAAAACACTGTCACTATAGCTGAGCCAACGTGAACTCCCACAGCGAGGAGAGAGCCAGCGGCACGTACTATTTATCTCAGGTAGCACGCGATGGTAACCCACAAAGCCACGTGTTCTGTACCAGCCTGAAATGCAGCCAGAAATGCAGGTGGACTTCATATGGTGGGCATTAAAGAGGGCAGGTACCCTG
>NW_011888902.1:2379033-2384693 GCF_000151845.1 Pteropus vampyrus
AGACTGATCAGCTCTGGCTACAGGGGAGAGTCTGGGAAAAATAAATACCTGTTTAGTCAATCTACTCAAGTCAGAAGGATTCATGTTGTAAAAAATCAAAAAATAGATCAGACTGTGGAGAGATGGTCTGCCAGATCTGAAATTAGCTACAACTGAAAAGTTATCCATTACGCTTTCCATAGTACAGCTGCCCTAACGCGTGCATTTCCCCATTGTCACACGAATTCCTAATGAGCCCCTGCTTAACATGATTCACCTGTCCCACAGAGAACCCTAAGTGTACTCAACCCAACTCAAAATAAGCATGTGTCCCCTAAGTCCACTGAACTATGAAATACTAGCAAGATAACGTTTCCGAAATCGAGTCTGACGACCAGTTGCCTGACCTAAGAGAATACTGGAAACACTGCCCTAAGGATCCCTCAGCAGCCAGCCAGCCCATCTTCCCTGAAGACACTGTCACGATAGCTGAGCCAACGCGAACTCCCACAGCGAGGAGAGAGCCAGCGGCACGTACTATTTATCTCAGGTAGCACGTGATGGTAACCCACAAAGCCACGTGTTCTGTACCAGCCTGAAATGCAGCCAGAAATGCAGGTGGACTTCATATGGTGGGCATTAAAGAGGGCAGGTACCCTGCCTACAGTAGGGGCAACTACAGAGAGTAGCATATGACAGGCTCACATCTTAGAGTCCCTCTCCTCCTCACACAGCTGTTATTTTCACTAGACTCTTTTCCTTGTTTCCTTCCAGTCAATGGGATGGCCCTAGTGTGCATGCTTATCACAGCAACGTGACATAAGCATCGTTCTCACCAAATCCAGGGCTTAAGCATGAAACCATCTCGAACACGGGAAGTTTGCAGTGTTACCTAGTGCTCAGTAGTCAAAAAAGATGTACTCCTATTTAAAAATTTAAAAAAGCCTCAGGCAGGAAAGTTCAAATGCTCTGAACACCAAATTTTATGGAGCATGCAGCACCAAATCAGACGGGTAGATATTTGTCGGGATCCAGTCTTTAAAGTGGCTGGCTTTCTAGCTACAGATTGTTTGTTCCAGTCACCTTAAGAACAGATGCATCAACCAACAACGCAGGGAGAGACCTATGACTATCTGAGCTACAAAACGGTGCTCAGGGTGCTGACAATGTATCTATAATATAGAGCCCTCCTTTTCTCTCTCTTCCTTCTGTCCTTCCCTCCCTTCCTTTCTCCTTTCTATAACTACTTATTGGGAACTTGCTATGTGACAGGCACTTGGGCAGGTAGTAGGGACACAGCAGTGAAATGCAACACGTTCCAGGTGCTTTTGGGAATTAGAACGTAATAAAATCTGCAGACCAGCCTGAGTAGCTGGTACGGTGGTCCCTTCTTGTTCGTGATTTCGATTTCTATGGTTCTAGCTACCTGTGATTGATCGCGGTCCAAAAATAATAAACAGAAAGTTCCAGAAACAAACAATTTATAAACTTTAAACTGTGCACCGTTCCGAGTAGTGTGATGAAATCTCACGCCATCCCGCTCCATCGCACCCGGGCTGCGAGTCATCCCTTTGTCCATCGGACTCACCTCGCTTCACCTCACGTCATCACAAGAAAAAGGAGGAGTCAGGTACAATATGATATTTTGAGAGAAAGCTCATTCACATAATTTTTATTACAGTGCATTGTTATAATTGTTCTATTTTATTATTAATCATTTTTGTTAATATCTTAATGCACTAATTTATAAATCAAAATCTATCATAGCCCTGCATGTATAGGAAAATATATAGTGTACATAGGGTTCAGTACTATCCACAGTTTCAGGCACCCATGGGGGGGTCTTAGAATGTGACCGCTCAGATAAGGGGGGGGGCACTGTATAGTTCGCTATTGGAAAGGGGGGGGCACTGTATAGTTCGCTATTGGAATGTTCGCTGTTCAATGTCGATTTACCATTTTTAACCAAAGGTACACATACATATAGCAATTACTATAGAAAAATCCACTAAAAACATAAAACAACACATAATGTCTACATTTCAGTACCACGAGAATATTATAAACTTTGCGACATCCTATTTGCTAGAATCTTTAAGTAAATTACAAATGTTCCAGAGCATTATCCTGTTAACAAAGCTTCTAAGAACACATGCTTTTATGTATT
Organism: Pteropus vampyrus; assembly: GCF_000151845.1. NCBI lineage: Eukaryota > Metazoa > Chordata > Mammalia > Chiroptera > Pteropodidae > Pteropus > Pteropus vampyrus. The sequence goes on from NW_011888902.1 coordinate 2,381,180, forward strand.
GTTCGAAGGGTAGGCATTTTTTAGCCATAAATCCTCCCCTACCTCATTTAGCTCAGTAACTTCCCAATATATGTTAAGTATTTGCAAGTCAAATGATACCCCAATGATGTCAGCTTAACTGAAGAAGAGTTTAAAATAAGGCTGACTCCTTCTTTTCTACCCTGAAGGTTCTAAAGACGTGTGAAATTCAAAGATTAGGTATTTTTCTCATTTCTAGGCACGAGGATTCCAAAGAGTTTTTTTCTAGCATAATAGGGGTACGTTATCAGTTTTTACCCAAACAAGAAACTCCATTTTTTTCATGTAGAATATATATCTCATATATGTACATATTCAATAAAATAGTTTACCAATAACATTTTAAAAACAGCAATTCCGAGGGAGTGTGCCAAAGGTTTCACCTTTGTTCTTGTGGCGATTTCCTGGTAGAAGCGTGTTCTCCTAGGCCTTGACCTTGCCCGTGTCAGTCTCTCCGGCTCCCCCACCTCTGGGAAGCTCCAGCCAGCTCTACTTGTGTGGCATGGGAGAGATGAACATTCGGCAGTAAAATAAGTTATGTAACTGAACGGATCAGTGATAACTGTGGTTTAAACTAAATTGAAGAGTAGCCAACAATTAAACTGACCAAACTTCGGTTCCGTCTTGGCCTTACTTGAATCTGTTTCATATGTCTGAGACTTTAACATTCTGCCTAATAGAAAGGAAATCTGAAAATTTCTACACGAATAAGCAGAGAAGACCCAGCAAAAGACAAAACACTCTTCTAGAAAGAATTCAATGAGTTGGTATTTACTGACAATGACGCTTGTTTCTGAACTAGATTTGGATGCACGTTTGTCATTTAAGTTCTGAAAGATGCTTTAGGGTTTCTAGAGGAAAAGTTTTATATAAACACAGTATGTTATTATGGGGCCAAATATTCGCAAAATTATAGTTCAATTCACTAGAGCAACAGAATACAAACACAAAATACATCTGGAAAAGGAGATAAAAAAAGCAAGCATGGGTGGCCACTTTCCCAACCTATACTCTCCCTAATAAATCAGAGTTTGCTTCTATACAAAAAATAATATGTCATCTCTCACATTTTGAAAGCTGCTAGAATCATTTCATGGAAAAGTGGCCTGATGCCTAAATCATCTCCCATCGGCCATAGAGCTTCCTGCACCTGCCAATGAATGACACCTGTTTGCTAAACATTGATTTGCTCCCTCGTACGATGTGGGCTACTTTTTAGCTTCATACTAACTCTCTGGTGTCACTTTTAGATGATCGCAGTCCTCGATTGTTTTTCCAGAACACTCTGCCATCTCCCCTTGATTTGTTTCTTTTGAATCTGGTTTCTACTATTATCTTTTGGATCTTGGATGGGAATTCTTAGAAAAATCCTCCCGGGAAGGTGTTCATTCTGTTCACTCTCTTATTTGTGTCTTGGAGGTCAATACAAATAAGAGACTTGGAACAAAAACAGAACAAAACATTTTATCTCTGACTTGTGTAGATCATAATCAAAACCTTGCTCGTGATACATAATATCGTAGTATTTTTCATTACTTGCGAAAAACTGGAACACTCTCAAAACATCTGCATTGTCTAGCTTCATTTACTAGCAGTAATAATTGTGGAATAGGGTGGATTGGAAAAGGGGGTGAGGAAATTGAAATTTTTGCCCCCCAAAGGTGATTTTTTTTCATATTGATAGTCGAAACGTGTGAGTATAATGGGTCTTCAAATAATCTGCGTTTTTCAGAAAAGGGAGAGATAACAGAATCACCCATAAGACATGACTGTTCCTGACTCTCTCCAAACATCTCCAATCCCGCGTAGTTATTTACCACTTTGCGAGCCGCATGTGCAGTTCTGGGAAAATGCTGATGTAATGATTGCTTCAGAGCTTTTCCCTACGTTCCCCACGGTGCTGGAGAATCCACTCGATTTATGCACCTGTGTTGTTTGGCCATTTTCTTTGTGTCCTTTGGGAGAAATCACATGGCTGCCTTGATCTATTGTGCATGCAGAGGCCATGGGGAAAGCAGCTCTCATGATGGGAACACACCGCATTTATAAAAGTGCACAGAGAAAAACAGCGTTGAATTTCTGGTTTGCTCGTGGAGTAGGTGTGTGCGTGGACACCCGCGAGCCCCTGGATATGTAAATATGAATGAACTGTCCGTTTCAGACAGCAAGGCCGTTGGCTTGTTTAACAAAGAGAATGTTGTGTCTTCCATTTTGGACACACATGGAAAATGTTCTTAAATACCTTTCTGTTTTTATCATTAAATGTGGGAATAAACCTAAAAAGTACTGCAAAACTATCATGTGTGGTCTGAAACATTTATCACTTTTTCCTATAGAAGTAAGAAAATTCTGTATTTAGCCTTTTGTGGTAGAAGGTAATAAATGATTCCGAGATCTGATAATTACTAGAAGGTTTACTTTGTTTATATAACTAATAATCCTGATATTTAAGTTTTGTATGCTCAGTAAGTTTTCATTAGCGATTTGGTCTGTACGTTAAAAGAACAGATGGTTAATGAACATATATCCTCTATGTCACCATGAATGGAATTGTACTGAGAAGATTCAAGAAAAAACATAAAACATGGGGATAATGATGAAATTTAAAGAGAAAACTTAAGAGATTAAAAATATTTAGTGATACTTAGTGATTATTCCACTGACACAAACTATCACACAGAGATTTAGCAAAAATTTTATGACTACTCAGGATGAAATATCAGTCCCTCTGACCTGGGTCTCTGACTCTTAGTACCCTCCCTCTGCTCACAAGTGCCTGGTGCTCCAGTCACACCATCTAAAGAAGCCTTTTTAGCCAACAAAAGAGGCTTCTCTTGTCCTTACATCCGAAGAGGCTAAGGTTGCTTTAAACACTTCCTTTTGAAACAGCAACACTTCATAGCTTTTCTCACTCACTATACTTCTTTCCTCCTAGCTAAAACATATCATCTACTGTGTAACTTTTTCTAAAATAGACCTTTTGTCTGTTTTGGAAATCACTGGGTAGATTATTTCCTCTTTGATGATTTCTCCAAAGGTTGTGCCGAACGCATCAAGGTCATTGTGTTCCCAGTGGAGCCATGGCTTGGGGGTCCCCCAAAGCATCTAAAGGATGCAGCAGCCCCGAGGCTTTGGATGCTGGACAAACTGACCAGCGTGCTTGCTCCTCATCCATCCAGTATAGAAGCAGCCGCTCCTCTGGAGTGCGGGCGACATTTGGGGACAGTCATGAGCTAACTGAGCAAAGAGTTTTCTCGTTGGGGGTGGGGACAAAAGAAAGACTTAGAATACTCACATGTGAATCTTATCATACATAAAGCTAACCAGGGACTCCTTTAGTTTATACATTTTTGCAGTGAAAGCCAACTCAAACGTACAAATTCTATTTTAAACACTAAAAGGCAATAAAATAAAATTCAAATTTACCACATTAATTTCACGTGAAAATTAAAATTATTTTGCTGAATCTAAGTGGCCACATCACACCTATTCTCTC
>NW_011888902.1:2388168-2389321 GCF_000151845.1 Pteropus vampyrus
AAAAAAAAAAAGATCAAAGACGTTTTTCTTAGGCACAAGGAATCGCATCGGTTGAAATAAAGTTGTTCACTATTTAAAATAATGAGCACTCTTTTACAAACAACGGATTTAAATAACGTAAGTCAAACAACTATTTCATAACCAGCTACTAAATGACTATATTCAAAATGATGTTTATGTGCCTTAAGGTAATTTATCTCTTTCCAGACACGGTCAATCATCTCAGAGTTTGAATCTATGACTCCTGCCCTTGGTCTCAGCTCCCTGCTTTACACAACGAGAAGGATGAGCTGTCTGGGCTTCCAGGGGATCCGGCAGTGTCGGCTGGCTGAGGACAGTCCCTACAGATCCCCTACACGCAAAGATATGATCGTGTGAGGATCAGGAGCAAGCCAGAGCACCCAGCAGCACAAACAGAGTCAAGGAAGCAGGAGCAGGGCATGGTCTGTCTTTTCAGAGACTGAGAGAACTTAGGTCAACTGCTCTGTCTGCGCTTAGGTTCAGGTGCTCAGACCTCACAATCCAGTGCAGAAAACAGAACAGGACCAAAGAAAAGCATCATGATTCACTTTGAGATTGCCTTTGGCTCTATGTGAAACAGACTGACGATGACGATGATAATGTTAATAATGATAATAATTTGCACTTACTCAGTAGCTTTCAGGGTTCATTTTCAAAGATGTTATAAACATTAATTAATTAAGCCCTCTAGCAGACAGTAAGGTAGCTATTACCTGTATTGTGCAAACAATTAAACAAAGCAAAAGAAGGTTAAGTGGGTAGCCTGAAGTTACACAGGAAATCAAAGCTAGGGAAAACAGAGATTGAATTCTAGCCACAAAATTGGCTCATTGATGTCGTTTCCTTGAGAAAGGAAGCGAACATTTATAGAGCACGTAATGAATTCTGGGAGTGAGAGCTGAACTCTGAGGTCCAGGGGCATCTAAGGGCTCTCCCAGAATTCCTCTGAAAGTCAGGGATCCAGTGTGGGTGTCTGCTTGAAGCACCGATGCGCCTATGGGTCCTGGGTCTCACCTCTCTGCCTTGCTAGCTTCTGTGCAGGCGCCTCGCTGCGGCGGCCTGGTCACACACCTGGACCAGAATATGGGCAGGTGACAGGTAGAGGTGTGTTATTTGCTTTGATTTCTCCACA
>NW_011888902.1:2390354-2406870 GCF_000151845.1 Pteropus vampyrus
CACACACTACTCCTGAGCCGTGTGTTTAATTTACAGAGACCTTTGGTGAGGGTTAAGCCTACAAAAGGTGAGAAATGGGTCTTAATCACATTTTACTTTGACTTACTCCGTAGGAACACTCCTCTACAGTTAGTTTATCTTGCTGTTTCCAATAGTCTAGAAGATAAGCCCATTCAAAATTGAAAAGACAGTGGGTCTTTCTTGCTGCTCCCGGAAAATCCCACTTGCGATAATAGTTTTGGCCTTCACTTTATACTGGACTCTGTGTTCTCAGCTTGCTCTCCTCGGCTGTCATGTGCCTCCCCTGACTCAGAGCTCACGAGAAGATGATGAATAACCCGTGGGGGCATGGAGAGGGACCCCCGAGAAAGCTCCCTCAGAAGCCTAGTTAAGGAATCTGGAAACCACGTTTATAAGCTGCCTGATAGTGTTAGCTCTTCAAACGAGGAAAAAAGTATATAACTGGGATCACACCTTTGATTACTACAAGGTAAAGGAATTATCTTTATTAGTTGCCGACTGATGCTGAAATCTATCTTTGGGTTTAATACAAATACAACGTGAGATCACTCTTCAGTGTTGAGCCAAGCTCCGGTATTAATATGTTTGGCTCTATGAAATACGTTGGAAAGAAGCAATAAAATCTTAGTTGTAAGTGGGAGACAGTCACAGTTTTATCATCTGTCATTGCCATTAAGACACATCTACATGAACCCGAGGGAAGTGAGTGTTAAAACAGAGTAGCTATATTTCTGGTGCATCTTCAATGCTTCAAGTTTTTTTTATTGCATTAACTGTTTTATTTTTCTTGCTTGAAGTGGCAATATCTGATTAATAAATCGACGGACAAAATATGGACTTGCTAATAATCATCAAATATGAACAAGATAAAGACAATTTGAGCCAGAAAACTAAACAAACGTGGTCATTTTCTTGAAGCTAAACTGGTCCACACAACCCATGGCCTTCATTAGTTCTTTTTTTAAAAATCCAAATTCTGTTTTGAAAATTTAGAATTGAAACTTAATCGAGTCTTGCAACTATCCGCATTAGCTCTGAGCAGTTGAGGGTGGAATGCAAGTTAGTGTCAATCAATTCAAAACGCCTGCAGGACTATGCTCGCCCTCCCCGTCTCTCTGACCTTCCTTATAATCTTGATCATCACTAAAGATCAGATGCGAAAGTCAACCTTTCACAAATGTACTCTGTTGTCACAAATCAGATACGACAAGAGCTTAATTCAGAACTTCAAGAACAATGAGGTCTGGTTCAGAAAGCATAAGAAATTTATTCTTAAGTGAATATAAAAATAAGTGAATTTAAGAACAAATACAGGGAAAATAAAATGGGCTCAATAATTACATTGAAGCTTTCTTTTATTAAACGAAGAAAAGTATTTTTTAAAGTAACCTACCTCATTCTTCTGGAATGTTTTTTTTATGCCCTCCCCATTGACCAGCATACACACATGTATAATACTTCTTTCTTAAAGGGAGTGCAAGTATTTGCAAATGATAAATCGTTCATATGGTTTAGAGAGATAGTAAGATTATTAATACTATTCAGCACCCAAAATGTCAACATATGTGAAAACGAGTCTCTCAGAAATAAAGACACTAATTCATTCCGATAATAAATTAAATGCTATCCATAATAGATGGAGTAGTGAGACGTTTAGTTTTTGAGAACTTTGCTTTGATGATTTTTGAGCAATTTTAACTTAAATATCCAAAAGGTTAATGGTCCTAAGTAATTTCTGTAGCCATCAAGTCCTTTGCAGCTGTGACTATTTCTATGGCTAAGCCATCGTTCTGTGCATACTGTGTGTGCACAAATCCTAACCTGAGTGGCATACAATCTTTCCGAGGTGACAAATATTTTGTCAGTGATCTTGTCTCTGTTTCTGCAATACACAGTTTGCAGGTATCATTTATAAAATGGTTCGAAATGTTAAATGTGGCAAGTATGTGAGCCATAGTGAGTATTAAAACCGGTTACTTTTCTGGAATTGGTGCCAAATGCTGTTGCCCAGGAAAAGTTGAACATTTTGTACAGACTATTTAGGGCGCTTTTGCCTAAAGATACAAGGATGGGCTAAATGAATTGTCCAGCTTTCTTCTGGTTCTATGAGTTTCCAAAAATGACCTCTATTGATATATTTTTCCTTCCAATTTTCAGATTTCTTAGTAGCATTTCTTTTTCTAGATTGTTTAATAGCTGCTGGTATTTGATACAAGTCTGCTCTGAAACATTCGGAAATGTTTTTAAACTTGCTCTGAATTTACTAAATGTAATTACGTGTGGTTTGAATGCCAAATGTGTAAAATCTGTTCAAGAGAAAAACTGTCTTAGGTGGAAAACGTTAAAAAACAGTAAGAAAGCTTTTCTAACATCCTTGCTAAAATTGATGCGTTGAATTCAAGTCATTCCTTATCGATGGACCAATGCAAGAAATTTAAGACGTATGTCCCTGAAAACACTCTTTGGCTTGGACGCTGCTGATTCTTGAGGAAGAGGGGTGGGCTCTTGTCCCATGAGAGATGGTCACCAACGGTGGGCACTCTGATGCCAGTTTTGTCTCTCCATCATGTTGAGCTACAGCTGGTTTCTTCCTAGTTACGTAAGAAGCGGCACGCACACCTGCCAGCGTGACTATGCCCTATCTGTCATGGCAGTCAACATTCCGGGTTCAGCTGAGGAGAGAACTGTTTATCGTGCCTTTGACCCTGCACCTTGCAAAAGAAAAACTTTAACATTGTTGTTCTGATGGACGTTTTTGTCTTCCCAGACCAAGGTTTCTTAACAGTGGCAATACTGACACTTTGGGCCAGATGCTTTGCTGCGAGGGGCTACGCTGTGTGTTGTGTGACTTCTAGTAGCATCGCTGACCTCCACCTACTGGATGCCAGTGGCAGTCCCAAGTTACGACAACCAAAAACATCTCCAGACAACACCACATGTCCCCACTGGGGAAAAAAAAAAAAAATCTTCCCGGCTGAGAAGCACTCCCTGAGCTGTGTGCATCTTACATTACGAGAATTTTCACCATAACTGTAAATGGCCTCCTGTGCTCTATCCCAGGTAACAGCATTAATTAGATTCTTTTTTGTTTCCAAATTGCTCCACATCCCCCAAAAGCACAGGACACTGTGTACCCAACAGAACTGAAGTAAAGACATCAGACTTACAATTAAAATACCGAGATCTGGGAGTGAATTGGTCGAATAAAGTCTACAAGAGTGGCCTGCTGGGATGGTCTTTTTTCCTGCAGATTTCCAAAGTTCCAGTTTGATTTTGCCTGACGATAAGCTGACATTTCACTGCTCCACTGTTGGGCGTTCTCATTTCTAAGGTTCTTTTGGGACGCTGAGTCGGCTCACCGAGGAGACCCAGTGGGGGCATCTGTGGCCTTCTCGGTTCTGCCTTTGCCTTGACTCAAGTTCTCTGTGTCTATCGGGGTCACGTTCTCATAGCTGGAGAGCCCCGGGAAAGCGGGTTTCTTCCGTTCGTATAAAAATAGTTACTAAATCATGTTTACGGTGTTCTACGCATGGATACGTAAGTCTTTTAAAAAACATATCTCGTGATTTATATACAAAAACCGAGAGAAAGTCAAACTGGGACTTCCTTGGTCTGTCCTTCCCAACGCTGTCGATTTCTGAGATTAATTTTAATGTGATCCACTTTCATCTTTTCTTGGAAAGTATAAATAAAAAAAAGAAATTCAGCTTTCAAATTTTCTTAATACATGCCATGTAGTTAAATGCCCTCTGGACTCCTACCAGAAGAAAATATCCATTACTTTTTGTTTGTGACAATCAGGGTAGGGGAAATGATTTGGCTTTTTCCAAGGGAGAAAAGGCTTCTGGAAAAATGCTAGCAAGCGTTTAAATGATTATGATCACACACATATAAAATTAAGAATTCTTAGAAATGCATCACGGTGCTTTTTTTTTTCCCCACTGGAGGGTAAATAAGAAACAGATTTTTCGTTTTTTATATTTTTAGTTTTATTGGGGACATTTTATAAATCACCATACACTGAACGTCACCACATGCATCGTGCTGGACACCTGCCACTAGTCAGCTCCATAAAATATCATCTCTCCTTTGAATTCGGGGAACGGCTCGTGGCCTATGAGAACATCTGGGGCTCAAAGTTCTGGAAAGAAACAGCTCAGGTCCCTTTAGAAAGGCTCTTTCTGCAATGGGGACAGGACTATGCACACAGTTCAAAAGGATTTTGTAGTACCCATTGGCCAGAGGCACCAGCTTAGAGCTTCGGGTTCTGGAAAGATCAATACGGGCCTAAAAACATCTGTAAGGGGCCACATGAAGTCATTCGATGGGACTCAGAGGGCCAGAAGGTGCTTTCCATGTCTTTTCTGTTCTCTTTCTCTTTGGTTTCTTAGGGAAAATGAGTGCCTGGTAGAGCTGCTGGATCCTGGTGCCCTAAAGTCGTGATGAAGGAAGGGGAGGGGTGATCTGGAAAAGGCAGGGGCTGGGGACACTTACGCAAGAGCCACATATCCAGTGCCACTCGGGGAGTTTTGAGGGTGATTTCTAAGGCACAGAGTGCAGAGGTTTAACAGGTGAAGAGGCCTGTCTCACAGTCACGTGAGGGAAAGCAATCTCATAAACACAGAACTGGCAGCCATCTTATCTACCAGCAGATGGTCCCCTTAACTGCACCCCTGTCTAGCTCTAGCTCGTCTCCCTCCAATCATGGAATTCCTCGCTTCTGGGAGTGGCGGGAGGCAAAGGACAAGGTGGATAGAGATGGGTGTGCGCACACACAGACACAAGTATATCTACATTCCGCAAGACTATTTCCTCTCTGACTCATTCGGGATGCTTTAAGATGAAGAGAGGTATTACTCATTAAGCATAATTACCTGAATGATTTTAATTGCAAATCGTTAAGGAGAGATGGTCTTGTATTTTCTTAGAAAATGGAGCACTTAAGAAATCGTGTTATTCCTTTCTCTGATCTTCTTGGCTTTACAGATGCATGTCAGCGGGGTGATTTAGATGAAGCTGTGGAGGCTCCGAGATATATAAAAGCAAATTACATTACCAAGAAAATAAGATTTCTTTAGCTCATTCTTGTCTTCCCTTTCGAAAGCAAAAGGCCTCTGCCAAGTGGCCCAAGCCTATTATTTCCAAGAGCCTCCTGTGGCATAAGACTTTACCTCGTCCTCCTAATCTAAACTCTACTGCCTGATGCATCAAATCGGGGCCTTTATATCCAACACAGTCCATGATCTTCGGTGTCAGATCGCTTTGTGATTCCAAAGCCACCACGCTGTGACGGTGCCTCGGTGCACCTGTCTCGACGCCAGTGATGTGGAGTCTGACTCAGTGGGCGCTGAGCACCCCTTCTCTCTCTGGAGTTCAGAAGAGAGAGTTGGTGAATCCCCATTTCCCTTTTAATACCAAAAAAGAGGCCTGTCCTGCATTCTCATTAATTCATGACGATGTGAGTGAAAGCGGTTCTTTTCTTCCTGTTTCTTTTATTTGTTGTTGTATCTCCAGCACTTACTAGACTGTCTGGGACACAGTCCTGCTCAACAGATATTTATAAACGAATGAACACACGCGTGCGTTCGGTGGCACGGTGGACCTCTTGGCAGCATCTGCCACCCTAGAAGAAGACTTCGGTCTGCTCCCTCGGCATCCATGTGTCTGTGCTGTTCTGGTTTTGTTCCTATCTCTCTGACTATCGGTGTTTTGTTTCGCTCTGTTTTTCTTTCCCAGCTCATCTTCCTCCCACTGGCGTCTTCTATTTATTTTTACTCTTACGCATCATATGAAATTACACCACAGTAGGAAAAATCCCAGCCTGGTGGTCTGGTTCAGGACCTTTGCTCTTGATCAAAACAAACGTATCCCAGAAAGAAGCGGGGGATGCTCTTTATCGACTCATTAAACTGAACATTTGGTTGTGTCCCGAGTCTGTGAGCCTCACGCCGCTTTGGTGCATGTTGCAGAATCGGCCCAGGTTCCATGACATCGGTGTCGTTCTCAAGTGAAATACATGGGCTGAAAGAAGGAAAGGGGTCACGTCCCCAAAGAAAAATTTCGTGATGCTTGGATTTTCTAGTAGCATCTTCAAAAATGCATTCCATGAGCAGGCCCCTGTGAGGGGTGCAATGTCATGTTTGGAAAAGGGTATGAGGTAGCTTTGGGGATGACAGTAACATATATTTCTTGATTTGGCTGCTGGTTATAGGGTGAAAATTCTTCGAAATCATACTTAACGATTACAGCCTACTTCTATATGGATTCGATATTACAATAGAAAGTTAACTTAAAAAAAGCATGTGAAGACTTTTTAGGAGATAAATACTTTCTCATACCTGATACTCTCTTCTCAATGGAGATTTGCTAGTTGGTATAACGCTGACTTTTTCTTACCCTGACTCTGGAGTGAGAAATGAGTTATCCGACTGATGACTTTGGAAGAGGGTTTATTATGTTGAAAGTTCCTTGAGTTTAGAAAGTATGTTTTATATATTTTGACATTTTCTACAACCCTAGGACTGTGTTTTATTCAATAAATGCTAAGACATTCATGAACACTCAATAGACACTAAGGCATCTATGGACAAATGCATATAATGTATGAAGGTCAAGGGAAAGAAAACGAAGTCAAGGATAGAATAATTAACTTTAAAGCCTCAAGATATTGTATCCCAGAGACCAGGGGTTGGCTAACGATGGTCTGTCAGCCAAACACAGCCCAATGGCTGTTTTTGTAAGTTAAGTTTTATTGGAAGACCCCATGCAAATCTATTTCCGTGTTGTCTATGGATGCTTCTGCCACAATGGCAGGGTTCAGCAGCTGTGACAGAGACCAGATGGCCTGTAAAGCTGAAAATATTTATGATTTGGCTCTTTGCAGGAAATATTTGCTGATCCCTGTTGTAAACCGTCAGCTTGGACCTAGCCATTTACTAACTGGTTCTTCGTGCACTGATTCATTCACTAGATCTTCGTGGAGGATGCCAGATACTGTGCTAAGTACTGAGGATTAGGGAGTGGACAAAAAAGACGAGGCTGCCACCGCGGTGAAGTTTACAAACTACTGAGTTACTCCAAGTGCGGCGGTATTTGGAAATGATTGCTGCTCTGCCCCTTTCCTCGACCCCCATATATGTGGCTTAAAAATATGAAGGCTCCAAATAAATAATCCAAACCCCCAAATGAAGATTTGCTTTGCAACTTTTTTAGAAATTTTGTTCTTGGGCAAAATATCTGAGATAAATGACCAGCCCAACTGGCTTTTGTTCTCTACTTTTCAACATTAAAAGAGAGAGTGGATTATTGACACCGTTTTATAATCAGAAAATGCTTTGAAAAAAAAATTGCCAATTCTTGGTGAGTACAACATCCTGAAATGAGGCAGTTAACCACACTTTCCTCTCTTGATTGTTAGTGGGACAATTTAGCCCTGAATCAATTTATTTTTCAATGTCATTGTTTTTAATGAAACATGGGGTTACTAAGTTCTCATTCTCCAAATCAAACCAAGCTGAAAAAAAGCTTTTGGGTCAGTTAACACACGCTCCGTATCCACATCGTGACATTCTGCTCGGAGAAAAAGAGGGGTCGTTGTTCAGAGAAGGGATTTAGCCATTGATAATGCTGCTGAAATGTCCTAAAATTTATAGCAGGGCCACCTGAGGGACTGTTGTGATTTGTGTGCCTTGGTCCCTGCTATAGTACGACAAGGAAGAAGTCTGGAACCGCCTGTACCAATTCTCCTGTATTAGAAATACTTAATAATCCCAAGGTGAATGTGTGGGGAAAGATACTGAGAATCCCTTGTTCTCATCCTCCACAGTAGGGATCCCTAACTCCCGGGCCACAGATCCGTACAAATCCGTGGCCTGTTAGAAACTGGGCCACACAGCAGGAGGCGAGCAGCAGGCAAGCCAGCAAAGCTTCATCTGTATCTGTAGCCATTCCCCAGAGCCAGCATCACCGCCTCAGCTCCGCCTCAGATCGTCAGGCTTTAGATTCTCACAGGAGCCCTTGGTGCCACAAAGGTTGGAGACCACTGCTTTCCAGGCTTCTAGTGTTTTCTAGTGGCTCGAAGCACACCAAGTCAAAGCCGGTTGCAATGGAGGGTACATGTCCTCAACACTTTCTCCTTACATTCCCATCTTTATGCAAAAGCTTCTTTTAAAATTCTTCACAGGTGTTGATGTTGCTACCGGAACCACTGGATAACCTTTGAAAAACTCTGTGCTATGATTTAGGAAAACTAAGTGCCCATCGATAGATGGCAGGAGGGAAAGCAATGACAAAAAGGGTGACTTCAAATGCAAAGAGTGTTCTTTATTCTACAGCAGAAAAAATATATCTATTTCTTTTGCTAACACTTGCACCTACGCTACTTCAAGAAAAATCAGACTCAACGAATTTTGCCTGCTGACTAATCATTTAGCTAGAGAGCCAGTGAAGTCATCCTGGACCGATGGTGACAAGAGCCCAGAGTCATCTCCTTAGAATCTGAAACACTCTTACACTCGAATCAGAAAACTTCCAGGATACCTAAAAACGCACCGCGAAGCCTGACAAGCAATTTCAGAAGGAACGGCTTTGCAAAGGCTGTTAACCCATTTGACTTTTTAGGTTAATGGAAGATGTTGGGTATATATTACATATGTGTTACTGTACAGTGTAAGTTTATACCACAGAAGAGGGTCAGGACCTGGAGCCTCCAGCACCTAGTGTTGCTTCATGGGAACGGACAACTCGAAGCCAGAATTTCTTTTCTCTTTGAAGGTGACACTGCTCAGGGCTGAAGCCACTGCGCAAACAAGCTGACGGTTTGAAAAGAAACACCCCCGCTTTAATTCCATTTGAGTTAAGTTTAGATTATAATTCATCTTGCCATAGAATCGAATTTTATAAATGACGTGCGCGATTTAACCATTAGTGTTTCTGTGCATAACAGAGGAAGCCAAAATGGTGTCAAGTTCAAGTACTTTCCCATGCCGCGAAGAGAGTGAGAGCTGTCAGTTACCCTCTCCAGGCAATAAAGTTCACGAGGGAGGAAGAGTTTCAGAAGAAACCACGAATGAGAATCCCATGTGCTATTTTCTCTTCTGCCGAAATTAAATGCAGATGCCATGGAGGTCTTGAGGATTATCCCCAACTTCTACCCAAGCAAACGGCCCCCAGTCAGAAAAAGACATTCACTCATGTCTGCCTGAGAGAGTTCTCAGAGGGCCCAGAAATGGAAATGTTTAAGAATGAACACAGATTTCACGCGCAGAGTGCTGCTCAAACTCTAAAGCACGCCTGGACTGCCGGGGATCCTGTGGAATAGAGATTCTGTTTCGAGAGACCCAAGGCTGATTCTCCGCTTCTAACAAGCATTGGGCGATGCGGCTGGTCTTCAGACCACACTCTGAGATGTAAGGTTCCAATTTTGTAGTGGCCGCCTGGAGTGTTCTCTTGAAAAAGGAAATTCTGAGGCTAAATTCCAGCTTTGGGAGAAAGAATGACACCATTTATGAGTGAACTTTGTCCTGGTGGTGGCGGTCGCTGCAATCATGCGAGTGTTTTGCCACTTTGGGGCAATCGTGACAGACTCTTACTACCCTGCTTTGGGGAACAGCGAGTCCTAGAGTCTATGGCGTCCTCTGATTTCCAGAAGAACTTAGAATTCCTGCATACTGATGAGATAATAGGGTGGTATAATTATGCAGGATCATTTGTACACAGAGAAAGTTCCGACAGAAAGGTCATGTATGGTATTAGGCAAGGTCAAGTAGAAAACCAAGAAGACACTAGTTTTTCTGTCTCCTAAAATATTTCTGTGATTACATTAACCTGCAGCTCACTTTTGGTATCAAATGTATGTGAAATCCAGGCAGAAAATAAATGTGAGTTATTCTCACTCTTAAAAATGTTCATTTTCGGTATAAAAGTTCATTTTTTTTAAGTATTGCGAATGATAAAGTAGGAAGAAATTATTTGCACTTAAAAAGAAATCACGATATACTTTAAATTCAGCAAATATATTTTTGAATAAATTAGTTTTGTATTGCATACATATTTTTTGGAGCGCATTATACCTGTATATCTATTGAATTATAGCGGTGTATCTATTGGGGTACACCTGCCACAGTGATGCTGCTGGAAACTGGATATATAAGTTATCGGAATGGGAGTTGGCTGAAATTGACCTGAGTCCTGCATCGCCATTATGTAATTGCATGAACTTGGACAAGATATTCTGTGTGTGTGTGTGTGTGTGTGTGTGTGTGTGTGTGTGTGTGTGTCAAAGAGTGAGACAAAATGAGAGACGATGAGAGGGAGAGAGAGAAGGCGGTATTGTGGAAGGACGGTATCTAAGCGGGCCCTCTAGTGTAAAGATGTCTCCATCTATCTAATGTCAGAGCAGTGTCAGGTGTCAGAAGTAGGTGCGACAGGTGTAGGGAAGAGTCATAGGAATCCCAAGGGGCAGGTGAATACTAGGTTGAAATTCTCTGTGTATTATTACCACATCACGAAGGACAAGGTCGACTCTGAAAATTAGATTATGTGATAACTATGCCATTCTCGGAGTTTGGGTGTTACAATAGTAGAGACCAGGCAACAGAGAATTGGAAGCCAGGCAGAGTCTAGGCCGTATGAGTAAAAGCACAGCTTGAAGAAAGCCCTTTATCTGATTGAATGTTCTCTGCAACTTATCATTTGCTTTAGCGTGTGTACGCTTCTCGTTAGGATAGAAACCGTGTCCCAAGGATGGCTGGCTTAGAGTTCACAGGTGGAAGAAGCTAATATAAGGTAGAGAAAGAGATGTCGCACCCTGTTGGCCCAGATCTCCCTATCTTCTTTCTACTTAGTGACAAACTGACCCCTGAGTCCATGGTCGAGCTGCAAAGACAGGCAGAAGAGAAGACGATGTGGACACGATGTACCGACCAGGTAGGCTCTCAGGTGGAGAGTGGACCTCGCTTTACGAGCAACGGAAAATCCATCACCTGGTAAGCAGGAGAGTAACTGTCAGCTGTAGACATATCGTGTGGGGGTGGAGAGGAAAGAGGCATTTTTGTGCTGTTGACCCTCTTCGGGAACCCCTGAAGTCTTAGCCCTCAGGTGGGTGCTTATTTGAGCCTCACGTAAAGTCGCCCCCATGGGAGTAGATTATAGGTACCTGGATGACATCTCAGGAGATTAAACACAGAAAACATGGCTACTGAAACATCTTACAGGATGAGGAATGTATTAAACTTGAGCCCAGAAGAACGAGGAATAAATTCTGCAGTGTTATGACCTAAACTTGTGATCTATTGGGACAATAAAGTAATAACGATGTTCAGTGAATTTATTAATAACCACATTAATACAAAACTTTCAGGATTATATAATGTTCTTCTTCTGTTATCAAAGAGTTGCAACTTTTTTGCAGGGAATTCACAGACATGCTAAACCTGTTTGAGATACCTTCTGCAAAGCAGTTCAACAATCGCCAGGTGTGAACTGGCAGACAAACTGGGTTTCTAAAGAGAAAATGATGCATAAATACTAACTTCCTGTCCATCTAAATTAATTAATTGCTACTTTAAAATAGTTATTACTTCAAGGGATTTATTATTTAAACTGGAGTCATCCCTTTGATATTACACACCAAAATTATCTGGAGGAAAAAAAACACACACACTGTTTAATTAGAGTAACCTGAACCATTTTTTGTCATGAAAGGATTTTTTTTTTTAACAACAATTTTGTCTTTTCTACAATATGCGAAAGAAAATACTTAGAATAAATCTCTCATATTTAAAATTCCCAAAATTACAGTTTCTAAGAAGCAAGACAAAAATAGTCACTTGCCGTAGACACGTAGGTAACTCTTCATTACCTTTCATAAATAAAAAGTACGCTGGCAAATGTAATTCACAGCCACACAGATGCCCTTCACAGATGTCTCAGGGCTGGGACATGGTGGCTAAGCCAATGGCACAGCTAGACTTCCCTCTAGTTAAACTCGGTCGCGGTTCCAGTTCACTGAGGCACGGGCAGTGAGAACAGAGTCACAAATTCTGACATATGTAGGTCGGTTCATTGTGGAAACACTTAAATTTCTGGAGGAGATAGAGTATCAGTCGACTCACCTGAGGGTAGCGATTGTCACTCACTTTTTGAGTTGTTCTTGGAGAAAAAAGAATCGATATTGATTTAACTATGTTTAAATAAGAATCATGAGAGCTTTCCTTGACTACTTTGCTCATTTGGTAAAGAGAATTAAAATGATCTTCTGACAGCCCCTCCCACCGGCAACTATCAGGGTCAATAACTTGAAGCATTCCCAGAGTTAACGAGTTTATATGAATTAGGTTATAGCTTTGAGCCTGCTTTTTTCTCTTAGGCAAAACCCAAAGGAAAGAGCGTTTGAAACATCCCAATTCTTCTGTGATGTTCTCCCTAATCATGGGCAAATCGCTGAACCTTTTTAGATTCAAACTTTCCTTCCTAGAGAAACGGTCCTCGGCTCTCTGTTCGTGCCCATTGTGGTGGCTTCCGAAAAGCCATCTCAGTTGTTTTAGTTTTAAAATATGGGCCTAATGAATGAAAGGCCACGTAGTTAGTCTCTGGGTGGGCTGTTTAACTTCGTTCTGTTACATGACCACACACTTTATCTTAACCAGGGACTTGGACCTAATAAAATATCAATTCAGTTCAAGTTTATTTCAGAAACTATTCTGATGCCCTAGTTTTATTCTGGTTCAGTGGTTTTCAAAAATATAGGGTTGGTTTCTGCGCAGAAGTTCTCACTGGATTTTAAAACAAATGGAAAAAAATGTTGGCATTATTTCTTTGTAAGTGATGTTCAACTCAGTTCAGGGTTCATTTAATCAGAAGTTCATTTCAACTTTGAGTATAAACTGAGTTTATAGTTGGAAACGGTTCAATTCTTGGCTTCTAAACTTAAGTCAGATATCTCACAAGTAGATACTTCTAGTCAGAAGAAGAACAAAGTAGGTGAGAGTAAAAAGATTCAGTGTATTTCTTTACCCTACTCTGTAAATATAAATTCTACTGAAAGTGGAAAAAACATGTCATGTTATACAAGCAGGACTCGTGAGGACTTGATCATAAAAGCGACTTTATTTTTGTCTCCCATGATATCTTTAAACTGGCTCAGTGGGGATATTCCTCTCCCGCTCAGCATAAAAACTTGGGCAGCTTCATGATTTTCTGGTCACTCAAGAAATCAAAAAAAAGAAAAGATAAAAACACAATCTCGGTTCAGTAACTCGTTGCGTCTAAAGACAGTCCATCATGATCAAAACTTCAAATTTGATTTAAAATTGAACTTTCCCCCATCCCTTCCGGTCCTGCTGTGGCTGAGCCCCCGGGCAGAAGTGGCACGTCCCTTCCTCCTTCTTCCTGTTCCTCTGTGGCCCTCCTTTGGTCCTTCCAGCAAAGGAGAGGAGGACATGGTAGGTCGGACAGGACAGAGCTCACTCACTGGTATCGTCTATGATACCTGCACACTCACAGCACCTGGCAGGTTTTTAAACCTGACTTTTTCCCTCATGGAAACTTTTGTGAGCTTCAAAGAACAGGGGCTTCTACTTCTGCTTTGGGGCATCTCTCCCAGGGTCTCAGACATATCATATGCGGGAAAATGCACAGAATACATCAAGTAATATAGGAATAAGCATATGTAATAGAATGTACCCACATGTACAGAGGTAGAGAGACGGTGAATAAAGGGGATAATCTGACAGAGTTTTGGGAGATGATAAGTCTTGAGCAGAATTTAGCTGATAGAGGACGAGAAAGGTCATTCGAGGCAGTGAGGAGAGCATTTAACTTGTCTGAGAGGCAGAAAGAGATATGACAGGTACGGGAGGACGTTTGAATGACTTTCCCAATGGGGGTAAATCGATCTCTAGCAGGAAATCAGAACAACGTGGGAGGTAAGAGGGAATATTCGTTATGAATAATCAGAAAATCTTGATTCAAGAGGGAACTGGAAACTCTCTCAGGGATTTAAGAAAGAAAATTTAAATGATTACAATATCGAGGGAGGTGGCCTTGAGAACATGTTTCGGGGACGAGAGAAGATATGGCCTGTACGACGTCTCAAGAGCCACGTCTGGTGAAAAATATAAGTCTTGTGAAATCCAGATGGTCTCGCATTTTCCAACTCAAAGCGATCAACATCATTTCCCTCTGTATTTTTGAATCTTTTTAAAATTTCTTCCTAGTCTCCCATATTCTGATGGACAGACCCTTTCCTGGTAATTGACGAAGAAAAGAGTGACAATTTCACTATGTGGTCATTTTTCAAAAAGTACACAGGAGTCATATAATAAAACGTGGCTTTGTAGGGAAAAAAAAAATAGCATTTGAAGGGTGTAATTTTTAAAGACCCCATAAGAAGTGTTCACTGATGTTCCATAGACACGAAGAGAGCTTTGTTCCTCGCTTTGGGCGATGGAACCACTTTCCTTCTGCTGGGAGGGTGTCATCAACACGATCACGTGGATATTCCATGAGGCGTTTTAAAGAGGTGCACAGAGTCTCTGCTCTCCAGTTGTGGTTTGTATTATTCCATTAGTCTTGTGAAGTATGGTTTCCATTGTCCAAATGAACAAATGAAGCTCAGGAAGAAAAAGTGATTCACCTAAGTCACATAAGTAACCGAAAATGCAAAAACTCAAATCCAGATCATTTGACTCTCTAAGTTCCAGGCTTTTTTCTCGACACCAAATAATTGGCATAAACAACTACTCATGTGTTAGTCATTGATCTTATTCTGTCTGCTTCGTTTTCCTAAATCATTTACCCCACATTCTGGGGACAATGCGTGACTATACTATTAAGGCAAATTTGTTAGTATGGACATGCCATGTTAAGTCATGAGGATGCTAGGTCAATTATTCTTCCTTAGATTGATTTTTTTTGGTAGGTATACAGTGGACTTTTAGCTGTGATTAGCCTTAAGACATGTTGTAAATATCAACATGCACCATATTAACTGCATAAAAAGAGCTATAGTACTTTAAATAATTGTTAAAGAATGCAAATATTGAGTTATATTAATGTTAATGGTTTAATTCCAATACCCACAATCATGACAACCACTGAATAGTTCTTTCAGGACTTGGGAACTTACAAAAGAAAGACACAGCTAGACAAAAAAAAAAACAAAAAAACAAAAAAAAAACATCTAATAGGTAAGTTATAGGAGGGGACATTAAAACTTTTGCTTATGTTCTTAGGAATTCAAAGTAAACCTAGATAAGATGGAATTCAACTAATAAGTGCCACTTATCTGATTTTTCTCCTTCTAGGCACCAGAATCTTGATAAGATTATTTAAGGAGAACCCAACCAACAAATGAAATACTAGCCGATCAGTTCTTTACCTTGAGATCTTATAAATATTATAAGATCAGCAGTTACTGACAACGAGGAACATATGCATTTTATGGGGCAGACTTGCATACAATTTTAGCAAGGTAAAATTTCACTTACATTACTCTTAGATGCACAAAGAAAATATAATTCCTGTAATTTTCTCTAAGTCTAATCTTTCTCAGGAGACCCCCCCTCCCACCAACGGGGAAAAAAGAAATGCTATCCGATCTCATAAATACACTCTAGCCACTAATTTAATTATTTCAGTGTTCCAGGTTTTCTCTTCCTTCCATCGTTCCTCCAAAATGATGCACAGTAGGTAAGTATAAAAGCTTCATAGCACCCTATTCCCTGGATGTCGATGTGAATGAAAAAAGGGGCTGCATAGCACGCCTGACAAGCTCAGAGACTGAAAGCAACCACACGAGATGATCCGATCATAAAGCCCTAACTGGGCAGGTCACGGCAGGTAGTAAAAGATTAACCTTTGCCTGAAGTAGTCCCCGTCCATTGCTCTTGTGCACCTTTGAAATACCAAGGCAACCTCTTTTTCTGGACCTCTCGGAGGCGTGACCTCCCTCGTGGGAACATGTGCACCAAAACTCCTCACTGCTATCTTGTTGCCCACGTACCATCTCTGTTTACTGCAAATGTTAAATATTAACTATCTTCTACACATCGATGCAAAAGAAGTACATATCTCTTCATTTTACTTTTTATCCCATCCTAAGGACTTCCCAGCTTGCTTTCTCGGGCCTCCTTAATCTACCAACAATGGATTCACGTAACCTTCTTTACGTTGTCTCTTTTCATTCTAAATGTATAAAATGAACTGCAAAATTGTCACTCTCTGGAGCATGTCAGTCTATTGAGATTGTGCTTCCCAGCACATCTTTAGTGTGGCTCAAAGAAACTGTAATAAACTCTTATGCAAAGTTCCTATAGGTTTGGTCATTCTTGCACTGACATGGTGTATTTACGCCATAATCTCTGCATATTACGTGTTCCCGTTGCCTTCAACTTCTCAGTATTATCTCAGAGAAGCTACTAAGGAAAGAGCAATTGTCACTTGAGTGGCAGAAAAGAGATATAAGATTATTCCATCTGTTATGATCTACAAAGGA
>NW_011888902.1:2408280-2417118 GCF_000151845.1 Pteropus vampyrus
GGGTCTTGGGAGAAAAAAATTCATGTATAATTGGCTACGTTTTATACTCAAGTCTAAAAAGTCTAGGAAGAAATAGAAAACAAACAAAACAAAACAAAACTTGGCTCAATCTAATGGCTCCAATTCCAAAACAATTAAATAGTTTAATGCCTTTGTAGAATAAATTGTTAAGCCTCTTCTTTATTTTTCCAGGGGTTCTAGAACCATTAGCCTGGCTATTTGAGAACAGAATTAAACTCACAGAATATTAGCCATTACTCATCTTTTATGATTAAGATGGAAAATTTATGTCGCTCAAACCTCATTATATGAAACATAACCATGATTTCTATCTCTATTAGAAAGATCGTTTAGAAGTTCGTTTTTATCATTAAACGATGTTGATTATGAACATCCAAAATATTTCTTCTGAATAACACCTAAAGATTTCATAATTTAATCAGGTACGTTGTCCTGTAAAGTATGTTATACCTGTAAAGTATTTTGGGAAATTGAGACAAAACATTCCATATTAGCTTGTATTTCTAAAAAAAAATATGAATTTTCTTAAACCTTGGACCAACTCCTAAAATAAAGAATCCGAGACTTTTCTCTATTGTTGCTTGTTAATTAAAATTAGACCTTTGGTCTTTTGGACACAACTGCCCAGGGCCTCTAGACTACTACAGTTTCAGTATAATCTCCATTCTGTTGCCAAAATTATCTTTCTAAAACCAAACCCTCACATTTCAACACCAAAATAACAGCGGCTTCCCCTTGCCTATAAATAAAATTTAACATTTTGAAAGACTTTTAACATGCTTCAGTTTCAGATTTATAACTTCATTTCCTGACAGTGTGAAATGGACACACGAAAGGCCAGTGCACTCGACATTTCCTGTTCTCTGGAGCTACTCTGTTCCTTGGTATTGATGTTCTTTTGCGTATGATATTTTCTCTGGCCGGTAAGCTATTAAAAATTATGATCGTAATCATAGTGACTGAGCATTTTCTATCTCACATCAAGTGCTAAGCACTTCACATAGATTTTCTCTTTTGATTTAATACTGTGCACATCCCCACTTCGCAACTATGAAAGCAGAGGCTTGTATAGAATAAGTCGAATGAATGGTTGGAGGGTATTCCTTACATAAATGAATAAAATAATCTGTCCTTTTACAGAGTATGATTAAAATCAGAAGCCTAGAACTATGATTTTACATTTGAGAAACATATGCCTTAGTAAAACATAGCCGTGGGCAAATCACTTGCCTTCTGTGGGACTTGCCCTCTGCCGTTTTTCCAACTATGCAGTGAAACAATCCTATTGTGAATCTTTTGACTTGCGCTCTCTGCTACACACTAAAACGGACAAGCTAATGAGGCAATGGGTTTAAAACAGATTTCAAACATCAAGTGTAATGTAAATACAGGCAAAATAATGCATCTATTTCACTCTGTAAATCTAACCATTCCATTTTTAAGTGAGGAGAGAGAGAGGCCAGCAGTATCCTATTAATAGAGAGCCCTCTACATGGGAGAAGCAGGCAGAATGATTCGTCCTGTACCTCTCTGCTCTTGCTTTTGCAGAGAGAGATTCTCTTCCCACACGTGGACATACTATCTGGGCGTAAGTAGCAGATACGGCAGAGAAGAAGAGGAATAAGCTTTCATCGACTACGTGGGGGCGAAAAGAATTTTCCTGTGACCTCTTGAGAAATTCCGTGGGAATCCATTAGAACTTTCTGTTTGCTATGGTATTAACCATAGCAGTTTGAAGCCTTCCTGTGGCCATATTTGGTGCAAGAAGATACCGTCTGTGAAAGAGACCCTGCTCTTAGTTCCCTCGGTCACAGACATTGTGCTAGATCTAAGAATCAACAACAATGACATTATCGTTGAAGGAAGGAATGGTAGCTAAATTTTGCTCAGTGCTTGTTATGTGTCAGGTTCTATTCTAATTATTTTGCATGCACGAACTTATTTAATCATCATCATAGCCCTATAGAGGTAAATACTATAATAAGTAATCTCATTTTACTAATGAGGACATGAGCACAGAGAAGTTAGGCAACGTGCTCAAAATCACACAGCTAGTGAGTGGCAGAACTAGAATTTTAACTCAGGCAGTTTGGTCTCAAGTTTTCCTCTTCAAAATTGAAGACGATGAAGGGGTCTGAGTTGGGCAAAGTGACCTCTTCAGAAGCTCTGTCTAACTACATAGAAAAACCATCTGGTAGATTTTTTTTTTTTTTTCTGAAAGACCAGAAATCAAGCAATCATTAGCACAGAACTGCTTCATTGTCTTCTTATTAATCTGTTTAAGTATACAACACTGGTTGTTTTGTTGAAATGTTCCATTTACTTATTTCTCCCTGAACGGGATCCTCTTAGCGGGCTGGTTCTGCAGGAAACTGTGTGAGCTTAAGTTCCTCAAAGAGAGCAGATTCATGTCATCATTATCGTAAACAGTGGTATCATTATTCGTCATGTGACATGAGACATTAAGCTAAACAAATCTGTTTTATTTTCTTCTTGACAGAAAAAAAAAAAATCTCTGCATTCCAAATAGAATTTGACATATGAGAGACCACAGCAGAAACAGTAGAACAATTAGAATGATCGAAATGCTTAAGCATGCAATCTAAAATCTGCTAATTTATCTACCTTAACCTACTGGAAAAAATAAAACATTTATAACTGTGTAATTATCAAGGGTTTGCACAGAAAACAAGTGTAATTTTTTATGTGGACTCTAAGTTAACTTCTTTGAATGCTACCTGCTACGTGCTTCTACATGAAATATTTATCTTAATCAAAATGATAATGCTACTCAGGACAGCTAAATAGTAACAGCGAATAAATGAGAGAAGCAAGTAAATTCATTCTGTATGAGCTGTGAAAAAAATGCCATCTAGTCATAGTCTTTTAAGAGTTATGCCTCATGTTATACCTTTCATAGCTATCATGCTAAGTGACTGAAAACAATAGGGTTCAGAATTCTGGCACCATTCGCTAGTACTATTGTATAAAATTTGAATAATCCTCATGAAGAAATGGGTTCATGTTTAAATTACTTGTTTCAAATTCTTGCAATTTGTTCTACATAGTAGAAAATATATATTTTATCATGTCATCAATATTATAACGATAATTATATATAGTCAGTCGTTGATATATCTTGGTTGAAAAGTAAAATTCTAACTGTTTTATAAAGCCTCTCACTTATCATATAATGGTCAACATCTGCCTAATAAGTGTCTACCACGTCTATTAAGTTAGGCATTGGGCTCCAGTGGTGAAGATGAAACATGGCTTATGCTATAATGTGAATTTTATTTGCATGCAATACCGTGGTCAGATATATAGATGTCTACAAGATCTATTAAATGTGACTTAACGATCAGATGAAGAGATGAAGAGTAAACCTCTATTTAAATACCCAGATAAAACACATAATAATAATTTCACACTGACTTTCACAAAGCCTAATCTCTCTCTATAACCAGAATCATATATTACATTGCCACTTGATATTCTGTCTAAAAAAGAATTCTAGAAAAATAAGGTGAAACATAAAAAGAAAGTAGATTACGCAGCAATGTTATGTTTTGAATCGATGTATAAAATAATTAGTCGTACTATTATAGACAGGTGAAGGGCTAGCGTTATCTCGCCCAGGGAGCAGAGCCTTCTGCTGTGTGGCTCTTCTAGTTTAATCCGTCCTTTGAAACTATCCCTTGGCTGCTAGAACAAGGGGTTCTGGTCAGTGAGAACTGGGTGTAACTTCTAACTTCTTCGCTTTCTAGATGTGACATCGTGGTTAAGGTGCTTTACCTTCTGAGCCTTAGTTTTCTACTATGTAAAAATAAGCCTAACTATGCCACCCTAATAGAGATCTAAAAAGTGAACAGAATAATTAATTTATTTTAAAACATTTTGCAAAATACGTGGTGTTATATTAGATGATTAGCGTTGACGACGTAGAGCGCTTCCAGGAGTGACATGTTGAAGAGGGCGTGCGTGTCGATTTTGTGAGTTGAATCAAGAAAGCTGAGGTGTTGGGCCTGGCAAAAATAGCTCAGTGAGAAACTCACAGTTACTTGCTAAACGATTAAACGACTGGAAGAATAATCGCGGCGGTGTGAAGAAGTATGGGAGGAGGGCGGACCGGAGTGAAAGACACAAGGTCAGATCCTGGTGTTGGTTGCCATTTATTTGTTGTGCAGTTTTGCAAAAATCGCTTAATCTTAGCGGGTTCCAACTTTTTTACCTAAAAAAAGTGGTGGTGGTGGAGGGGAGTGTGATGATTCCTGTAGGGTTTTCAAGATCAAATAGGATAATGTAGCTGGTTAAAATGATGAACGGAAAATTGCTAGCAAATGAATGTTTCCTAAAGGTATGATACTGTTATTAAGATATTTTGCTTAGTTTTCACATGGCATACATAGACTTCTTTTATGAATCTCTAGAAGGCAGAATTAAGACCAGCGAGTGGAAACTCTAGAATCGTTTTTCATATAAAAATCATAAGAGACCTTTCAGGAGCTAGAGCAGTCCAGTGACCGAATGATGAGGGCCATGTAAAGAATTAAGCTCTGCCGATTAAACCGTTTTGAAAAATGACCATATTGAATGGAGAGTCACCTAGGTGTCCCCAAGTCTAGTCCAACACTAACACTGATATTCTTTCATGGGTATTGGCTGCTGTCAGCTGGACTGAGATGGATTTATACTGTCTTTCTCATAATAGTCCCTTTCTCATAACTGGTCCCTCGCATTATGAGTTGGTTGTTATACCACGTATAGCCACAGGGTAGAGGGAAGCTGGTCTACGCGAGATCCCAAAACCTGCTCAGGCCACCTCGGCACTCTGCTCTAACTGAAGCCACTTCCCATGTGGTCACACACAAATGCCTTTGGTGTTTTCACTTACAGATCCTTGATTTGAGTGGTCCTCAAATTCAGAGCCTAATTATAACATTACTTTGCCACCTCTAGGTGCTGGTGATATTCTGTGACAGTGATTCTTAAACTTTTTACAGATCTTTTTGGCTGATCGATAAAAGCTATGGCCCTCTTCCTAGAAAAATTCATGCGCACAGAATTTTCCATATAATTTCAAAACGTATCCATTGACTTTCTTCTGGGGATTAATAGACCACAGTTCTAGAACCATCTGACTGCAGCTTTACTTGGAATTTGAGCAGACAACACATCCAGGCAATCCTCAGACCGTAAAGGAAACCAGGGGCCCACCAAAATACTCAACGCTGTCTCCAATATAAACTCAAATTTCCAGGGAAATGGTCAAAGTCAGGTTACAAGTAGGCCCCTGTTCCTAAAAAAAGCATGACCACTGAAAAATACTAGAGTTCACTGCCACCAGTTATGCTCGCAACATCACTCTTTTCTTAAAACAGGTGAGCACGTAAATGAGAATAATTGTACCCCCTCGTTTTGATTTATGGCTCCCAGAATTGATGCTGCACGTTTCATTCCAGGATATTGATAACTAGCTGAGTTCAGAGGCCGGCCCGATGCCCTTAAACCAGATTGATTTTCATTGCCTTCGTTCACTTTTCCTTCTCTGCTTTGATGTTCTACTTACTGTTGAGCTGGAATGCTAAATTACAGGTATGCGCAGCCACACGTGAGGGTTTTAATGACCACCGTGGGCCCAGATATTTTGGCCTCATGATCAAAATCAGACATTTTAGAAGTTATTTCCAACCCGAGGCCATGAGCTTGCCTTTCACCTCTCCCCGTCAATGCAGAGCCACGGTTTGCAAAATATCCTATTTCTTTGATTTTATTTTGTGGTTTCAAAGGTAGGAAAGAATTCCACCGAGTTTGAAATTACAGCTAAGTGCAGGTAAAGAATGTGACTGTGTGTGCCTTGGCTCACTAGAGCCAAGGATAATATAAGGATAATTAAAATGTCTGCACCAATTGTGGCCATTGTGTCTGGGTTTAGGTCTCATTAGGGAGTGAACCTTGTTGATGGATCTTTGTGTGTGGGCTTCACGTCCCAAGCGAGGGCCATCAAGCTAGCGACTGGGCTGGCACCGCCAGAGGGTGTTGGTTTAGGCACTGAACCTGCCATCAGTTTCTGCAACCGAGCTCTAAACTTAATGAGGCAACTGCCTCCATTTATTCTCGGTTCTTGAAACTCCCCAGGGAAGAAAGGCCAGGGTGCGGCGGTGGGTAGGAAGCAGGCACAGACTAGCGCATTCTCCTTATGCCTCGGGAATCCACGCATCTCCTGATCGTGCTGCCTCGTCTTAGGCTCTAAGAGGCCTGGTTGTGACCCATTAGTTGATCAAGAAACCAACTTAGTCACAATAATCCTTTATAAAAATACATACAAATATGTGTCTATGTGAATATAAAGAGATTAGGAAAAATATCAGAATGCAGCACAGGTAGTAAGAGTCGGAATATTCTATAAGACTTTTATTTCAATTATGGTTATGCTTATATTTGTACATGTGTGTCTGTAATGTAAATATATCATTACAGAGTGTTGGTCCAACAAGTTTGAAAGCCGCGTTTCAGCTGAATCTGAAGCTCAATTATAAGAGCAAACTCCTCTTTAGCTACATCTCGTGGCCCTTTCTGCTGTAAATAGAATGAAGTCACTCGTCCAACAGTCATGTTGGTTGTTTTTAAGGAATTTACTCCTAAACTGAGTGAGTTCAAATGACCCCTCTTAGACCTTTCCCTCCTTCTTGACGTGAGACTATGTCTGCCGATTAGAATCCAGTCGCCAGCCCGGAGGCCCTGGTCTGCCTGCTCCAACAATCCCCATCCTTTCTCCCTCCCTCCTTCCCACTCCCTTTCCTTCCTCTGCTCTTCCTCTGTCGGAAGACTGGAACCAATATTTCAGAGTCAGGAAGGTTTAGTAGCCAAGGCAAACTGTGGTCGGAAGTAGAAATTATAGCAAATAAGCAATAAGGGTGGCTACGATGCCCCTCCCCCAGCACCTTGCACAAACATCCCCACCCTGGAGGAGGCGCTCATCACTTCATGCCTTGATTATCGCCATAGCTCCCAGCGCGCTCCCTGACGCCAGTCCCTCCTCATGCGACCCCATCCGGCTCACGTAGGCCAAATGAATGCTTTGACTATATTGTTTCATCAGGCAATTTTCCTGCTCGAAATCACCTCAGGTTCCTGTCACCTCCAGGTCAAATCGCCTCTACAGCACGTTATTCTGGACCCTCTACGATCTCGCTTCGACCTGTCTGGCTAGACTCACCTCTGGTTGCTTCTCAGCTGGAAGCCAAGTCATTCCCTGCTCGATGTCCCCGCCCAGCTTCTCTTCATCCACTCTTCATATTTCAGCTCACACAGATTGTTCCCCAGTCTGAACACACGCAAAATCATCTGTATCATTTCTTTGAAACCTTTCCATATACTCTCATCAGTTATTTGATGGTTTCGTATTAATGTGTCCAATCTCCTTGAGTTACTCAAAGGGCAGAGCCCCCGGCATGCCTCCCTTGCCTATAGAGATGCTATATGATATTAACATATTAAAACAATAGCTAACACTCACTGAACATTACCAACAACTGTTAAGAGTGCATTGTTTAATTTAAATTTCAAATATGCATTATTCTACACATTCTTCATAGATGAGGAAATGGAGGAAAGAAAAGTTAACAGGAAGAGCCACGGGAAAAACTAGGAGCTGTCTGTCTCTGGGGAGACAGCCTGTGTTCTCACCCACTGCCTTAGAGCTTACAGAATGGTGGTTCTTTCCAGAAAAATGCATGTATTGCACACGGACTTTCGTTCAGTGTCTGAGGGCATGGGCCTCTGAAGTGTCTATTGAGTCCGAAGTGTCCATGTATACAGTTTCGAATTTCTGTAATGATCATTCCATAACGTGACACATTCAAATCTGCAGCGTCCTCCCAAATCAACACCCATCACACAAGCAAACTTTTACAATATTACCTTAGAAATTGGAGGCTCGGTGTAATGTGAAGCAAGTGTAACGGGTAAGCAAGTCTTTTTCAGTTTCAGCCTTATTCCCGTTATAGAAACGACGAGGCTTATGAGGTGGATCAAGCAGTTTATTATTATTCCCATCTGATCAACGAGGAAGATAAACTCAGAAGGTCGCTTGGCCTACCTAAGTTCACATGCCAACCCCATTCTCTGCCTCTTTACTGGACCTTGCCGAAAATCAACATGCACTATGCCAGAACCAGGACCACGAAAGGTAGATTATTGAACCAAAGCAAAGCTGAAAGCCAAGAACTTGGGATCTGATGTTAAAAACCATTAACCATAAGTAGTAACAGTGGCGCCTTAACAACGATTCCAGATGTGTGGCCTTCATGCTGTCACCTGCAGGTGAGGGCTGTCGGTGTCTGCAGCCCACACGGGAAAGCCGAAATGCTTTCTGTGAATGCGTAATGGCCGTTATGACACCTACGTGTGGCAAGTAAGTCTATAACTGTCAACGTGCCTCTCAATGCAATCTGGGTTTTTGGTTCAAAAATCACCTGGTTTATTCCACATGCATGTCCTGGTGTAATAAGTGTATTTAACCAGCAGCACAAAATGAACATCAGTGACAGTTTATTTATAGCTCACTTCTGGCCTTTCAAAGTTCCTGTTCCAGAACTCCTTCCATTTTCTGCCCCATGAATGCTTAATGAGTTCCAGTTGAAAGTGCTACATACAGTTCCACATCCAGGCTATTAAAAAAAAAAAAAGAAGAAAGAAGAAAGAAGAAAGAAGAAAGAAGAGGGAGGAGGGAGGAGGGAGGAGGGAGGGAGGGAAGGAGGGAAGGAGGGAAGAAGAGGAAGAAGAGGAAGAAGAGGAAGA
Source organism: Pteropus vampyrus (assembly GCF_000151845.1). Lineage (NCBI taxonomy): Eukaryota > Metazoa > Chordata > Mammalia > Chiroptera > Pteropodidae > Pteropus > Pteropus vampyrus. The sequence continues at coordinate 2,417,104 of NW_011888902.1, forward strand.
AAGAAGAAGAAAGGA
>NW_011888902.1:2418243-2420565 GCF_000151845.1 Pteropus vampyrus
AAGAAGAAGAAGAAGAAGAAGAAGAAGAAGAAGAAGAAGAAGAAGAAGAAGAAGAAGAAGAAGAAGAAGAATGGGAAAAAAGAAACCTGCAAAGTATGTCTCCCCCAACTACCAGGACTAGTAGCTGATACAGCCTCCCTCTTTTTCCTCCCTCTTGGCAAATGTTGGCAAATATGCTAGCTGTTGGACAGGCCTGCTATGTTTTTAAATCCTTTTAATCCTTTTTAGAGTAACAGAAATGTTTGAGGCTGATCTTTGAAGACTGTGGAACACCTGCAGCTCCAGTGCTTCAAATACCCGGTGTGAGGCTAATGGAGTCGGGCAGGCTCAGAGCCGCTGCCCCCTCTTCCAGAATCCTCCAGGGTAATGAGGGTCTCTCTTCCCCTCTGACCTCACCTTCCCCAGCTTAAACCTGCTCTGGGAAATGGCACCCTCACCCTCTGACCCTCCCCAAATGGCTCGATGAGTCACATAAGGCCTCATAAAAATAATTTGCCAATATGTCAGGAAGTAGAAAAAACTGAGTTGATTCTAGTTTGAAAATGGCTCACATCACTAACTCGCCCTCCTTCCTTTTATTCAGTTGCTAGAAAAGTTGATTATCCAGGATTAAAGCCAGTGCTGATGACCGTCTCTCAGCCAAGTGGAAAAAAAAGGCATGATTCGCTCTTCTCTTTAATCTTTCTCTCAAATAATGAAACAAAACCAATGATGTTCACAACCTCTCTGAGAGTAATTGAAATCTGGTCACACACAATACCACTCTCAAGGCAGGGATCATATACGCCCCCTACCATTTCCACCTATGCGCCCTTGCATAGTTGCTCCATTATAAATACCTCAGTGGGTAACAAAATCCTACTCCACTGCAAACCAACTTTACATTGCAAAATTCATGTTTATCTGAAGTAGACCTATATACATTAATATTGAGTCACAAAATGATTCACTACAATATTTTTAGATGGAAAAACACTACTGCGTTAAACATATTCGATGAGAAGAAATATGAACAGAGTTTTCAGAGAAACAGCCAGTGCATATGTGAGAGACTTCTTAACTCTGGGTGCTGTCAGGCTATGCCACTCAACAGTTTAAAAAAAAAAAAAAAAGACACACACGTCACCGAGAACAGTGGAAGAACCCAAGCATATATAGTGTCTTAAGTCACGTGGAAAAAAACGTATTCTTGGATTTCTTTAGTCTGATTATGGTGTTTGAATTCAACAACTGTCACTTGTCCAGTCAGGTCTCTGAGGCCCAATTCAAACTAAGTGCCCATTCCATCTACCTTTCAAATGCAGCGCAAATGCGGCCTCTGCCCGAAATTCATTCTTCAAACCCTCCCCCCCGGTAAAAAAATAAATAAATAAAAATAAATTTTTAAAAAAGTTCCTCTTCCGTTCGAATGACTTCCATGTCTCCCACAGACTTTCATAAGCCGCCATCTGGAACACCTGCTGCAACTCAGTGACACTGGGTTTAGGTTGGAGGACGTTTTTCCAAGTGAGTTGACGGCAATTTTTCCATATGCATTTTGACAGGCCTGAACGACTGGGTTTCCCCGTGCGTTTAGATCTACTGCTTCTCCACTGGTTGGTCAAGTCAGGGAGCTGAGAGAAGTAAAGAGAAATGGAGAACACAGAAGGCACCCGGGCGCTCACATCTACTGCTTAAGTAACCACGGTATCGCTTGTCTGTGGTGCTGGTGACGCGTGTGAACTGCACCTGTTTTGTTCCTAAGATATATAGCTAGGTAGCCATTTTCACTTAATTCGTTTATCTAACAAAGAGCAAGGTTTACACCGATTCTGCAAATCATGAGGCCGTTCTCGAATTCACGTAACATAGTTATTTTCAGATGTGCCACATCTCAGTATTTTTCTTCTGCGTAACCAGGATGATAAGATGACCGATTTTATTTTTCTTCATTTTCCCTTCTCATCTTACTTCCTGGACGAGATGAGCAATGTGGTGAATTAAGAAGAACGTTTGTTTGACAGAAGAGTAGAATTCTAAGTTTAGACCACTCCATATTGCTTAACTCTGTAAATCTGAATAAACTACAGACATTCTTATTCTCAATTTCTGCATCTACCAGAGGATTATGGGATTGGGTTAGATTTTATCTAAAGCATTTTCAAGGCTTAAACTTCTTTTACCCTATAAAATTAAATTTTGATTGAAAAAACATGAATATAACAAATCTGGATATAATAGAGATCCCAGATATAACATACATATATGTATGTATGCATGGATATTTATACCTTTACCACATTACAAAAAAATTTTTTGAGATGACTTACTTTAATCCCACAA
>NW_011888902.1:2421940-2424267 GCF_000151845.1 Pteropus vampyrus
ATGGTCAGAGGCAGCCTCCCAGCAAAGAGACGGCTGCTGGTGGAGAGGGGATGCATGCCCGTGGCTGGCCAGTCGGGCGCAGGAAAACCAAAGGGAATAAAAGATGAGGGGACTCGAGGGGATGGGGGCCAGCTCCTGACAGCTGCTGCTCCATTCCCTCAAAGGACACTTCGCTTGCACAAGCCTGGACCCTGTTTTTTTTTTTTTTTCAGTATTCTTGCCAGCCAATTGAAGACTGCGTAGAGAGCAGCCATCAACTCTGAGTGGGTGACTCAAAAAAGTGGGAAAAAATAGCTAATAAGTTAGTTATTTCATGACTGGAAGAAAGCTTGAATGGTAGGGCCAAACTAACAGGAAAACTCAAAGGAGATAAATATAAAACCTTCCCACTTAGCCTCCAAAAAAGAGAAATCATCTGGATAAGGTATAACGAGAGAGAGGTAGGTTGACGGCAATGGACGTGGAAAAGGCGAAGAGTTTATAGTTCACGACAAGTTCAGTGTAAGTCGAGTGTGTCATAACTGGACGACACACTAGACATCACGCAGAGAGACAACAGAAGGACTAAGGCAGCTTAACCCAGATGAGGCAAAAAGGAGGAGAAACCGAGTGTAGAGGGGGATTATGTTTATTCCACGTTGCTCCAGAGAGAAACACTAAGCACGAAGGGCAGACATCATAAAGAGGCAGATTCTGGCTCAGAGTAAACGAGAGATTTCTAACCATTAGGGCTGGGCAGACATGGCTCATGAGGGTATAAGCTCCCAGCTCTTGGAGTTGTCTGAGCTGTAGCTGAAATTCTGCAGAGACAGCATGGAGCTGCTTTTTACACGGGGTAAGACAGAGAGGAAGTTGGACCGAGAACTCCGCATCCTCTTCCAACTCAATTAATCTGTGATTCTGTGAATTTACTTGGTGATTTTCAGCAAAACTGTTAACAGACAGGGAGCTCCCGGAAGCAGAAAGAGAAATACCATGGGCCTGGATAGCCCCTTAATGGGTGTATAAGTCTCTGAATTATGGAATTTATTCAACACTCATGGAACACCGTGCCAAATTCCTGCGCAACTGTGAATGCTTGGAAGGTACTGGGGAGTATCTGCCACCTCGAACACATCTATGCTTAGTCGAGGCGAAGAAAGCCAAGGAGAGAAAAAGACTTGGAAAATCTCCTTACAGAGAAAAAGGGGGAGCTTGGACGAGTTAGAGAAAGGAAAGGCAAGAGGAAGGAGAGACTGTGCGTCGATTCACCTTGCCTCTCCCGTTTCCTACTCATTGTTTTGGATGCGTTTAATTTTTTCTCCTCTGGGTTCAATCAACGGCTGACCACATCTGTTTGATTGGAAGTATACGTCATCCTGGTTTTGGAATATAGGCAAGTATGCACTTAGTTCTCCTCCAAGCCAGGAGGTTGCTCAATGTTTAAGGCCTCTGCCTTTGGAGAGACAGAAAACAGGGAGCCGTGATGTGGGGACAGGGAGCTGTGCACAGGGATCAGCCTGTTGTCATTCCACAAGCCTGCGGGCCATTTCTGTGACCTTTTCAAGAGGGGGTCATCCCACCCATAAAGCAGAACCTCACACAAATTGTAAAAATATCTTCGTAGTTTATCAATGAAACCCTCTTCTTCTAGGATCTCAAAGTACTTCCTCTAATTAACAAATTAATCTTTACAAGTTTCCTAGGGAGACTGCCACAGTGATGATTATGTTCCCTTTACATATGAAGAAATCTGGAGGTTCATACGTAAAGCAGAAAGAGAAAAATCTAGAACAGAGAACAGAAGTCGCCTGAAACCCAGTTTAAAAACCATGTAAAAGACTGCTGAGACTTTGCTGAGCACAATTTTATGGCACTGATGACCCCGAAACGAATACGTTACAGGTCTTGGGTAGTAATATAAAAACACCTGGAGAGATTCTGGAATGACAGTAAATTACATAATGCCCATTTTATCTGGTCAAGGAACCTTTAAATTTGCTACCATATATGCTTCAAATGCTCTGGCTTCTTAGAAAAAGGACATTTCAAACTGTCCTGATTATTATCTTCTTTGGGCTTACAAGCAACGACATACCAAATTTTAGCTTCAACTATCAAATACATCTAAGAATAATAAGAAAGACAGCATATAAATTAAATAATCAGTCTGCCTTCTATATAAAACAATAATCGGTTACAAGATATAATTAAATAGAATTCCCCATTTAAAATAGTAACACGAAAAAATAAAATACCTAAGAATAAACAAAACAAGAAATGTTAAAACTACACTATAAAAAAACATTAAAACCATATGGCAAGACACAAAAATAGACTTGGATTAA
>NW_011888902.1:2424317-2428733 GCF_000151845.1 Pteropus vampyrus
AACAAATAAAGCATGTTTGATATGATAATGGAAAGCGTTCACGGTGGGAATATAGAAGTTATTTTCCTCAGAAAGATGATATAGAGGACACTTTCTCAATATAGAGCACGTGCCAGAGAAATGCAAAACTTCAAATGGCTACACGGACTCCTGCCTCTCATTCCGATAAACACCTGAAATCGCTTTGACGTTCGCTTTGATGGACTTTCTACCTGGTGGATGGTAAAAACAGTCAGAAATGATATATTCCAGAATGACTTGGGTTGGTAACAAATGCTACCAATGGCGAAAATGCCCTTTAAAATTACATTCAGAACAACAAAAAATTTAAGGAGACTTGATACTAGAGATATATCGAGGTAACTTTAGGATATAAACAATAAAAAGGCCGAATTTCTGAATTCCGCTTTTACTTTATTTTTTTTCTCTCTTCTGGAGAAGAATCTTCAAGCTCAAAAGACATCCATATCACTGTGGTTATAAGAATTGCATGCGGAAGGAACTTCCTCTGCCACATATTTTTCTCTGAGTATAGAACTGACATAATACAGAGATCAATCAAGAGAACAAGTAGATTATCCTAAAAGGCAAAAACTATATATGATCAAGGAACTGTTGCATACAAATAGTGAAAGAATAGATTAGCAAATTAGCAAATAGATTAGCACACACACGAGAGTAAGCAAAAGCAAGGGCAAGCTATCTGGCAAAGGCCCATGCATGTTGCTTTGACTTAACCTCATAGAGGTCACACCCAGAGGTGACTGCATTAGATACAAGACAGTTGGGCTATTTCTGTTCCAAGGTGTATCCAAGGGTCATTGGTTAAGAGCCACCCCCAGGAAAACGCTAATTGCCAGCAATATTCTCCATTGGCACAAGCATCTTGGGCTCTGATGGTCAGAGGCAGCCTCCCAGCAAAGAGACGGCTGCTGGTGGAGAGGGGATGCATGCCCGTGGCTGGCCAGTCGGGCGCAGGAAAACCAAAGGGAATAAAAGATGAGGGGACTCGAGGGGATGGGGGCCAGCTCCTGACAGCTGCTGCTCCATTCCCTCAAAGGACACTTCGCTTGCACAAGCCTGGACCCTGTTTTTTTTTTTTTTTCAGTATTCTTGCCAGCCAATTGAAGACTGCGTAGAGAGCAGCCATCAACTCTGAGTGGGTGACTCAAAAAAGTGGGAAAAAATAGCTAATAAGTTAGTTATTTCATGACTGGAAGAAAGCTTGAATGGTAGGGCCAAACTAACAGGAAAACTCAAAGGAGATAAATATAAAACCTTCCCACTTAGCCTCCAAAAAAGAGAAATCATCTGGATAAGGTATAACGAGAGAGAGGTAGGTTGACGGCAATGGACGTGGAAAAGGCGAAGAGTTTATAGTTCACGACAAGTTCAGTGTAAGTCGAGTGTGTCATAACTGGACGACACACTAGACATCACGCAGAGAGACAACAGAAGGACTAAGGCAGCTTAACCCAGATGAGGCAAAAAGGAGGAGAAACCGAGTGTAGAGGGGGATTATGTTTATTCCACGTTGCTCCAGAGAGAAACACTAAGCACGAAGGGCAGACATCATAAAGAGGCAGATTCTGGCTCAGAGTAAACGAGAGATTTCTAACCATTAGGGCTGGGCAGACATGGCTCATGAGGGTATAAGCTCCCAGCTCTTGGAGTTGTCTGAGCTGTAGCTGAAATTCTGCAGAGACAGCATGGAGCTGCTTTTTACACGGGGTAAGACAGAGAGGAAGTTGGACCGAGAACTCCGCATCCTCTTCCAACTCAATTAATCTGTGATTCTGTGAATTTACTTGGTGATTTTCAGCAAAACTGTTAACAGACAGGGAGCTCCCGGAAGCAGAAAGAGAAATACCATGGGCCTGGATAGCCCCTTAATGGGTGTATAAGTCTCTGAATTATGGAATTTATTCAACACTCATGGAACACCGTGCCAAATTCCTGCGCAACTGTGAATGCTTGGAAGGTACTGGGGAGTATCTGCCACCTCGAACACATCTATGCTTAGTCGAGGCGAAGAAAGCCAAGGAGAGAAAAAGACTTGGAAAATCTCCTTACAGAGAAAAAGGGGGAGCTTGGACGAGTTAGAGAAAGGAAAGGCAAGAGGAAGGAGAGACTGTGCGTCGATTCACCTTGCCTCTCCCGTTTCCTACTCATTGTTTTGGATGCGTTTAATTTTTTCTCCTCTGGGTTCAATCAACGGCTGACCACATCTGTTTGATTGGAAGTATACGTCATCCTGGTTTTGGAATATAGGCAAGTATGCACTTAGTTCTCCTCCAAGCCAGGAGGTTGCTCAATGTTTAAGGCCTCTGCCTTTGGAGAGACAGAAAACAGGGAGCCGTGATGTGGGGACAGGGAGCTGTGCACAGGGATCAGCCTGTTGTCATTCCACAAGCCTGCGGGCCATTTCTGTGACCTTTTCAAGAGGGGGTCATCCCACCCATAAAGCAGAACCTCACACAGATTGTAAAAATATCTTCGTAGTTTATCTATGAAACCCTCTTCTTCTAGGATCTCAAAGTACTTCCTCTAATTAACAAATTAATCTTTACAAGTTTCCTAGGGAGACTGCCACAGTGATGATTATGTTCCCTTTACATATGAAGAAATCTGGAGGTTCATACGTAAAGCAGAAAGAGAAAAATCTAGAACAGAGAACAGAAGTCGCCTGAAACCCAGTTTAAAAACCATGTAAAAGACTGCTGAGACTTTGCTGAGCACAATTTTATGGCACTGATGACCCCGAAACGAATACGTTACAGGTCTTGGGTAGTAATATAAAAACACCTGGAGAGATTCTGGAATGACAGTAAATTACATAATGCCCATTTTATCTGGTCAAGGAACCTTTAAATTTGCTACCATATATGCTTCAAATGCTCTGGCTTCTTAGAAAAAGGACATTTCAAACTGTCCTGATTATTATCTTCTTTGGGCTTACAAGCAACGACATACCAAATTTTAGCTTCAACTATCAAATACATCTAAGAATAATAAGAAAGACAGGATATGAATTAAATAATCAGTCTGCCTTCTATATAAAACAATAATCGGTTACAAGATATAATTAAATAGAATTCCCCATTTAAAATAGTAACACGAAAAAATAAAATACCTAAGAATAAACAAAACAAGAAATGTTAAAACTACACTATAAAAAAACATTAAAACCATATGGCAAGACACAAAAATAGACTTGGATTAAGAGAAAGCCATACCATAGAAAATCTCAAAATCAAAAAGCTGCAATTTTCCGTGAATTAATTTTTTGAAATATTATAAGACCACAATTAAAATACTAACTTTTTTTGTAGTCGGTCAAGAGCTTTCTAAAATCGATAAAAAAAAATAATCAAAGAATACTCAAGTGCAAGAACAGAGTTCTTGTGTACTTTTCTCGAGCACGGCGTGAATCATCGTCCTCAGAAATACAACATTCAATCACTTCCTTCACTTCACCTTCAAATAGTTGACGTGGGCTTCACTTTTTAAAGCCCACGGCAAGAATCTAAGGGGAAAAAATTATTTTAAAAGGGGTTGAATAAAAGAAGGGGAAATACTATATGTTGTCGTATCGATGTAATATGTCTGCGAACGACCCAGCGATACACTTTGAAGTGGGCGCAGCAAGTAAATCTAATGAAATTAACGTAGCTGTACGAGAGAGCCCCAAAGCTGAAAGGAGATGTATTAATTTCCTCTGACTGGTTATGAGTTGCCTACTGAGGCAGTTTAAGGACTGGATATCTATACGCGGTACTTTGAGCCGCCCAAGGGCATATGGTGATGGGCCTAGGACTGCGTTGGAAGTAGGAGTTTCCAAATGGGTCGAAAATGGAAATGGAGAGGTATCAAGGTAGGTTTCTTCCATGACTTAAAGTCAACCACGTGCCATATTTAACTACTTCCCGTTCTACCATCATGCTTCTTTCGACAAGGGTTGGGCATGGGAAAAACAGAAATGTTCAATGAGAGAATAATCAAATAATATTAACAATTCAATTCGCTTTAACAGTGAAGCATGTACTTGTACTATTCTTAGACACTGGACAGTAAACTGAACTCTAATTTTGCTTAAGCTCAAAGTAGCTAAAAATTGTGTTGGGAGTTATTTATGATTTGGAAAAACACCTTTTCTCAATAAAAAAATAGAATTGTCCTTTACTCATATGTGTTTTTAAATGTAGACACATAGAAATCTTCATCAAAAAGCAGAAACCCTGAAGATTGTTTTTTAAGCAGAAAACTGGAGAGTTTCAGAAAATCGGGACTGATTTTAGGCAAATAATTCCATGTGTATCCAATGTGGCTTTATTTACTAGAAATGAGCCAAGGACACCAAAAAAGCAGTCCCCGTTTTGTCCCCTCTCTGTTTTGTTCATCTCTCTGGTGAAGGGA
>NW_011888902.1:2428783-2433213 GCF_000151845.1 Pteropus vampyrus
TACCATCATGCTTCTTTCGACAAGGGTTGGGCATGGGAAAAACAGAAATGTTCAATGAGAGAATAATCAAATAATATTAACAATTCAATTCGCTTTAACAGTGAAGCATGTACTTGTACTATTCTTAGACACTGGACAGTAAACTGAACTCTAATTTTGCTTAAGCTCAAAGTAGCTAAAAATTGTGTTGGGAGTTATTTATGATTTGGAAAAACACCTTTTCTCAATAAAAAAATAGAATTGTCCTTTACTCATATGTGTTTTTAAATGTAGACACATAGAAATCTTCATCAAAAAGCAGAAACCCTGAAGATTGTTTTTTAAGCAGAAAACTGGAGAGTTTCAGAAAATCGGGACTGATTTTAGGCAAATAATTCCATGTGTATCCAATGTGGCTTTATTTACTAGAAATGAGCCAAGGACACCAAAAAAGCAGTCCCCGTTTTGTCCCCTCTCTGTTTTGTTCATCTCTCTGGTGAAGGGATGCTGACCTACTCTTTAGCACTGGGCGGGACGCCAGAGTTTAAGGGTTGGCCAGGAAGGGTGAGACCCGTCCTTAGATCAGGGGCTCCCAGTAACGAGCAAACGCAAACAGAGGAGGATGAGAAAAGGTGGAGGCTCGGTTGCTGACTCTGAGTTTCTATTTTCGATCCCTTGCATGGAATCTTTAGGGCGGATGCCACTCTACGTTATTATGAAGGTCGCCAGAAATGCGACTTGGCGCCTTAGATCTCTTTCCGCCTCAGCAAGCCCTCCACTGAAGCTTACCCAGAAAAAGTTGCTTTAGCCCTTATTGCGAAAACATTATCTAAAGGGGCAGCCTTCCACTGCAGGGGAAAAGCCAGCAAACGCAGAGGCAGGAGCACGAAAAAAACCTCAGAGAGTTCGAGATCATTCGGAGAGCTCCACTGCGGAAAATATTTATCCTATTTAAAGTCGTTGCTAGAGAATGTTAAATCTCATCTCTCGTGCCTTTACTGAAACTACATTCTGCATTCTCGCTGTTTGTCTTCGATGTTTTCTCTGTCTTCTCCCTGTTTCCAGACCCGACACACACGAATCCCTCTGAAGAGCATCATTTTTTTTTCCTTTCTCTAACCGCCCTTCCCTTCCCTAAATCTCAGCTCCCACTTACAGTTCCCAAATTCAGATTCTGACTCTGACTCCTCTTCTGTGATTCAGACTCATACTTCCAATGAGCCGATACTTCAACTCATGCCCTGTCTGCCTAGATGAGCCCTGTTCAAAACACCTTAGGTGAAATATTCAGATAATGTTCCTTTTACGAAAAGCAGGAGTATGTAGCTGCAGATGTCCTAAATTGGCTCTTACAGTCATAACCCAAGTGTCTGTGACCCAAAAGCCCCCAAACCTCCGGACATCTGGAATTCTTCAATAATTAAAACGGGAGAAAAGGTTGAAAGCCTCATCCCATATAATGTCCCTCTTGATATTTCCAAGGGTTCTTCAAGAAGAGGGAACAGGTGTATGGAATGGGAGGTCATATTTCTGCTAGTCACCTCGCTCGCCATCTTGTGCTCCAATTTCCTGCTTTGTTTAAATTCTGAGTCTCAAGGGCTTTTTTTCTTTTTATGTTGCACATACACCAATAACTCCCAGATTCGCTCTCTCCCGTGAGGTCTGGAATGAATTTCCTAAATGCCTTTTCAACACTCAACTTGGCTATCTGATAAGCATCTCACACTTCAAGTACACAAAACCTAGGCTCTTCTCCCCTGCCCCCCACCCCCACACACCTGGTTCTGTAATTTCCCTCGTCTCAGAAAATGGCACTACCATTCACTGAATTCCTTGAGCTGGGAAGTCCAGGAGTCATCTTTGATTTTTCTCTTTACCACACACCGAGCGGGTCTGTCCACCTTATTTTCAAAATATATCCTGAATCCAACCGTCCCTCTCTCCTCGGATGCTATCACGGTCCCTCATTAACCGTGAGCACCTCCTATCGGGTATAGTCTGCCTCACAGAATCGATGTGAGGATTCGATGAGAAAATGTACTCTAAGTACTTAGCATAGAGCCTGACGTGTATGTTTGCAATGTCATTAGGAATAGTAAGACTCCATCATTGGATTCCACGCTTCAGGCAACCTTGTGTTTAAATTGTGTCCCATGTAGTCTGCCTGACCGTGAGACAAATCTATCGAGTCCCTTGCATAGATACGTATCTTATTGTAAATGAACACATTAGTACTTTTGACTTTTGCTTAGAATTGTGTGGAAACCACCTATAGCCGTGTTGCAGTACAGTCTGGTGACTGAGTAAACAAGTCGAAGACGAAACACCGGTTCGCTCGTTACATTCTAATCCCGGCACGAAAATCACTGTGATCCTCCGAAACGTAAGACAAATTATGTCGCTTCCAAATTCTAAAGCGTCCAGTGGCGCCTCCTCCCAACACTCTGACCAAGCCCTCTGAGATCTTGCTGACACCGACGTCTCTGTCTTCACCTTCTGTCACGCTCTCCGTGGCTTTTTTATTCTTCCTTTAGCACAAGCTTTTTCCACGGCAGGGCATTTGTCATTGTTTGTTGTTGTTGTTATGTGTATAATTTAGAATTTTGCAACACAACATGATCATTGGTGGTGAACTGTGAGTCGTTAGCAGGCGAGTTGTCCTCAAGTGGACTATGCGGTCCTCGCTTTTGTTCTATTTCCTGAGCCTTTCTTTTCTTTCTTTACAGCATTTATAAAGATTTGACATTGTATTATACACCTGTTGACTTTTGCATCGTACGCCCCCTCCCTATTCTGTACAGGCCAATGAGGGTGGAGTCCCTAGCGCCTGGAGCAGCTAAGCGCCCAAGGAAATCCCCTGACAATTAAGTTTGTTTGCACAGAAACGGAGGTCCCCGCCTTGAAGGCATCACTGGGTGGCTTTCCTTCACCTCCTGGGAATGGGCTCCACACTTCCTGAAACTCCAAGTTCATCGCTGTATCCGTGAGGCCAGAAGGTCCCCCTCCTTTGAGTAGATCACTCCCTTTCACTGAGCACTGTCTCTCCTTTGCAACTAATGATTCAGGAAATGGTTTTTCATGGCGACGGTTATTTATTATTTCCTATGAGTGAGTGGCATATCCCGTGATAACACATAATTGGGCATTAGAGAATAACTGTCATCAAAACAAAGGTCACGATCTTCAGTTTCAGGCAGAGATACTGGTTACAAAAGCAGGTTGATAAAGTGAGGGGATCGGGGTAGAGATACACCTTGATCCTATGTTATAAACCTGTCCCCCACCAGGCCTCTACACGCAGTAACGGATGACAGTAACAGTAGCTCAGTAGCTGCTCCAAACTCTCTCCCCGCTCCGAACTGGACGGTAAAGTGAGCAGCAGAGCATCTGTTAAAACCAACACGAAGGCAAATATCTAGGGACAGATGCCACGGAAGAAGGAACACAGAGCTTCCTGACCCAGCATATTTCCCCTGGTTGTGAGACCACTTCGTTTCCATGGATACTCAGTACCTCTAAAAAAAAAAATGTCCGCGTTATTTTTCAATAATTAATACCATCTCCTAATCCTTAAGTCAGGACCTTTGTGGATATCAGCCCATTTATCATTGCCAACCTCCTGGGATGGTGAGAAGGAACCTCATTCTGCAGCTGAGAAAACAGAGGCTGGTGTCAATTAAAGAACTTGTTCGAAGTCCGCCATGTAGTTGAGAGACAGGGGCATTCTGCACACCCAGGTCCGATCTTTTGGATTCCAATGCCCAACCTCTTAACCGCCACGCCAGACCTCGGAACCTCCTTCTGCACACAGCTCCTACCTAAGACCTCTGCAGCCAGGCACACGGTCTTGTTGTATAATTCTGGGGCTCTATGTATAACACAGAGGTTTATAATTATAGTCACGATCCTTTATCCTCAATTCCAGAATGTATAAAGAACTGAAAACTGAAATTTTTCCATAAGTTTGGTACCGGTTCTCTCTGGTAGCAAAATCCAAACTAACCTGACCTAGGTCTCTTTATAAAGTAAATATTTACATGTTTCATTGAAACAATATTAAGTCCGATTAAGGAGTGCTGTCCAGACACTCCTTAACACTGGGAGTTTTATGTTATATGCTCTATATGCTCCTTATTACTTTTTTTAATTTTGAAAAATTCCTCAATGTGAATTCCTAAATACATCTGGCATCAAGGATTTGGAAAAGAAAATACAGGCCACCAACCTTTCCAATTAGGCTTGATCTAATCAAGTAGAAGAGCTGCCATCGTTAGCTTTGAGTTTTTCTAGTTCAGTGATTCTTAGACTGGCCTGCACGTCACAGTCACCGGGGAGCTTTAGAAAGGCCTAAAGGCCAGGCTTCAGCCAGAATCACTGGGTGGAGGGACCTAGGCATCAGCATTTTTGAAACTCCCGAGCCCATTCCAGTGTCTACCTGCCTGAGAACTACC
>NW_011888902.1:2433263-2461867 GCF_000151845.1 Pteropus vampyrus
GAAGGTCCCCCTCCTTTGAGTAGATCACTCCCTTTCACTGAGCACTGTCTCTCCTTTGCAACTAATGATTCAGGAAATGGTTTTTCATGGCGACGGTTATTTATTATTTCCTATGAGTGAGTGGCATATCCCGTGATAACACATAATTGGGCATTAGAGAATAACTGTCATCAAAACAAAGGTCACGATCTTCAGTTTCAGGCAGAGATACTGGTTACAAAAGCAGGTTGATAAAGTGAGGGGATCGGGGTAGAGATACACCTTGATCCTATGTTATAAACCTGTCCCCCACCAGGCCTCTACACGCAGTAACGGATGACAGTAACAGTAGCTCAGTAGCTGCTCCAAACTCTCTCCCCGCTCCGAACTGGACGGTAAAGTGAGCAGCAGAGCATCTGTTAAAACCAACACGAAGGCAAATATCTAGGGACAGATGCCACGGAAGAAGGAACACAGAGCTTCCTGACCCAGCATATTTCCCCTGGTTGTGAGACCACTTCGTTTCCATGGATACTCAGTACCTCTAAAAAAAAAAATGTCCGCGTTATTTTTCAATAATTAATACCATCTCCTAATCCTTAAGTCAGGACCTTTGTGGATATCAGCCCATTTATCATTGCCAACCTCCTGGGATGGTGAGAAGGAACCTCATTCTGCAGCTGAGAAAACAGAGGCTGGTGTCAATTAAAGAACTTGTTCGAAGTCCGCCATGTAGTTGAGAGACAGGGGCATTCTGCACACCCAGGTCCGATCTTTTGGATTCCAATGCCCAACCTCTTAACCGCCACGCCAGACCTCGGAACCTCCTTCTGCACACAGCTCCTACCTAAGACCTCTGCAGCCAGGCACACGGTCTTGTTGTATAATTCTGGGGCTCTATGTATAACACAGAGGTTTATAATTATAGTCACGATCCTTTATCCTCAATTCCAGAATGTATAAAGAACTGAAAACTGAAATTTTTCCATAAGTTTGGTACCGGTTCTCTCTGGTAGCAAAATCCAAACTAACCTGACCTAGGTCTCTTTATAAAGTAAATATTTACATGTTTCATTGAAACAATATTAAGTCCGATTAAGGAGTGCTGTCCAGACACTCCTTAACACTGGGAGTTTTATGTTATATGCTCTATATGCTCCTTATTACTTTTTTTAATTTTGAAAAATTCCTCAATGTGAATTCCTAAATACATCTGGCATCAAGGATTTGGAAAAGAAAATACAGGCCACCAACCTTTCCAATTAGGCTTGATCTAATCAAGTAGAAGAGCTGCCATCGTTAGCTTTGAGTTTTTCTAGTTCAGTGATTCTTAGACTGGCCTGCACGTCACAGTCACCGGGGAGCTTTAGAAAGGCCTAAAGGCCAGGCTTCAGCCAGAATCACTGGGTGGAGGGACCTAGGCATCAGCATTTTTGAAACTCCCGAGCCCATTCCAGTGTCTACCTGCCTGAGAACTACCATCTGGTCCTGAAGCCGCCATTCACGCAGTCCTTTCTGGTTCGGCCAGCTAGATGTCCACTCTCTCTGCCTCCCGTGACCAGATCACGACAGCACCCGCCCACCACGAGACGCGAACAATTACAAAAAAATATCTGGAACTTGTAAAGGCAAAAAAAAGGTCTACATGTTATGGGTTGAATTGTGTCCTCCCCAAAGATAAGTCCTAACCCTGAGAACCTCGGAGTGTGACCTTATTTAGAAATAGGGTCGCTGGAGATTTAGTTAGTTAAGGCAAGGTCATACTGGAGAAGGACAGGCCTTCAAATCAATATGAATTCCACAGGTTTCAGAAGAAGTATGACCTTGCGACACCTTAAGACTTCTAGATTGTAGAGCTGTGCGATTAAATTTCTGTTGTTTTAAGGCACCCAGTAGTTGGTGCTTTGTCATGGCAGCTCCAGGAGACACACCGCATGGGTGGGAATGAATCAGAGAACTGTGTTCTGATCGTTCCCAGAGCTCTCTCGACCCACCATGAAGAGCGAGTCACAGATGTCGAAGCAGTGCACTTAGACTTGAACTTCGGGGGTCCAGCTTGTTCACCGCGAGAAGTGGGAAGAGCAGTAACTGACGTTTATTGAGGGCTTGATATTCTTGCAGGCTCACATTACCTACCCTCATTCATTTAATCCCAGACAACCCTTTGAGCTAAAGACTATTTAGTAAATACTATTTGCTAAATGAGCAAATACTATTTAGGAAGGAGAAAGCGGAGGCTCCCACAGGGGAAGTAACTTGTCCACTGTTGCTTGGATAACCATCAGAAGAGCTAGTACTTCCATCCACTTGAACCTGACCCTGAAGCCCTTGCTTTCTATGTCGGTTTGGGAGAAAACTCTTGGTGGGCCCAAGTTTCTCTCCACAGCAACTTTCCTAACGAACCAGAGGTGTAGCCCAGCCCCTCCATGCTGCGAGAGGGTGGGAGTCACAGCTCTGATGTGACAAACACAGGAGTTTGGCATTCAGCTCTTGCAGCTGCCAGAAAGAATTAAACAAAGTGGATGAAAGCAAAGGAAAGGTACCGACGAAAATGCCAGCAGTGGCCGCAGGAGGGAGGGCCCAATTACTACCGGCGGAAGGTGAGGAAGATCAAAGTTGGTGATGGTTCAAGGTTATGTTGAAATTCCAAAGCCCTGGGCTTGCATCACCGTGAAGCATGGAAATTCAGGTCTTCCTGATGTTCACGCTGTTTGTTTCAAGATTCTACCTTCTGTCTTCGTCTCAACAAGTCTCAGTTCAGTCACGCGCTAACCACCACAGAGAAAGGAATGAAGATGGAAGCGTGTGTGTGTGTGTGTGTGTGTGATATATAATATATGTATTAAAATGTAAATAAATTAGAAATAGGGAAAACTAGAAAATACATCCTCGAATCTACTGCTCGCTTCTGGCTGGGTCCATTCGTATTACGTGAATGAAGCAAACTGCGATCGTTATCAGGTCCCAACAACCTTAAAACATTTTTCAGGCAAAAGCTTTCTGAATTCGCCTACGAAAGCACTGACGATGTCTGAGTCCTCGACAGTAATAATCACTAGATTCATCGAGCATTTCTCACGTCCCGTACACCGACACGCTCGATCCCCATGACAGCCTTAAAGAAGAAAGCACCATTATCACCATTTCGGAGTGGAGGAAATTGAGCTTCTGAAACTGGAATAACTGGGCCACGGTATCAAAGCTACGAAGAGGAGGAAACAAGACTGGAACCCAGGTTCGACTGTCTGACTTAAAAGCTAGGGCTCTGAGTCACCATATCACTCTTCTGCACTGTGCTTCTCATGCACGGTGTCCCATGCCTTGTCCCATGACTTCCTCTGCAAGCGCTGTCTGTGTGTCGATGGTGACCGCACGGCTTTGTTTACCTCGGACTCAAGATTCTTGGTTATCCAATCAGAAGAACACCAGCTCACCCTCCACGCTGCTTAGATGCCTTCTTCAGTGTCTCTGTACTTGACACGAACGCGGTGTTTTCCCACTGCCTTTTCAGAGAAGTGACTGCACAGACTGTCAACCAGGCCCCCTTTTCAATTTTCATAACACGACACTCACTCCCCGACTCTAATAATTAAAAAAGTTTACATCTGCATAGCAAAAATTTCATTTCATTTGGCTCCTTTAAACAGAAGGACAGAACAAAAATGACAGCTGCTAACCCTTCCCCCTCTGCCACATGAGTAGGTCTCTGGGAGTATGACGAGATATATATTTTTATGTCTCATGCTTTCAGGAGATGGATAAAAGACTAGAAGATCAAATCCAGCAAAAACTGTCCTCAAGTAATATGACCACTTGAATAAAATCAGGAATTTTGTCCAGATTTACGAAAATGAAAAAAGTAAGAAAGATAATTGGAAAACTTAATATACATAGTTCAGAGTTCAGTCCGAATGAACAGTATTCGTGAGAAACCCTGCTTACCTGATCCTCATACTTTCTGACCAACTGACAAAGATCAGAGAAAAAGTCCCAGGTCAAGGATAATACCAGATGTTCACCACAGCTTGTTTTATGTTCCTCATTCCTGAAAATATGAAAAACTCTATTTTTCAACCCCTTAAATGTAGGTGAAGGCATATGATGAGTTCTTGCTGGGGAAAAAAAAAAAAAAAACCTGTAAATAGACGTGAATAGGGTCCCTTCTAGGATAAAGCAAAGTCTACTTCTCTACCTCTGTGATCAAGATCTCCGGCTGAGATGGGAGAGACATAAAATGGCCGTATTGCTGAGCTGCGGACACAGGCGCAGTCACAGTCACCTGGAGAGTCACCTGAATCGCAGCAGATTTCATGTGGAGTGTGGAATACAGCAGAACCACTGGGCCTGCTGCTTTCTCTAGAGAGCGTTCTAATCATGAACTAGGTTTCTTTTATAAGTACGGGGATATCTTGAAGTTCAAGTATTACTGATGCTCACGATGTGTATTTCAGGCTTCCTGTCTCCGTCTCACTTTGTCTCGACAAGTCCTGTCTCAGTCATGCACTCACCACCGTATTTATCCAGGAATTTTGTCAAATTTTCTTTATTTTCGGTCTTTTAAAAATTTCATTATGTTTTTACTCTTATATGTATCATTTTCTGCTTTCTACCTCTTTTAAATTTGCATTCTTTTTTTCCAGCTTTCTAAGGTGAAAAAGGTTTTAAGAACTTCTTGGGTCATTGATCTTGGGTCTTTCTTTTTAAATATAAACATTTAATATTCCACATGTTCTTAAAAAAATGCACATTCTCCAGTTTTTGGCTGGAGTGTTTTAGGAAGAGCAATTAGGTCAAGGTGGTCGATGGTCTTGTTCATCGAAATCTTCTATACCTTTAATATTTTTTTTCTGAAGTTTTTAATCGACCTATTCTTTGACATGTTGGATGTTGATATAGTCACTCTAGCCATCTGATTTGCTTTCATCTTATCTGTGTCTTTATATTTAAAATACATATTTATAAATACAATGGAGTTGGGTCTTGCTTTTTAAAAATCCAATCTGACAATGCCTTTTAATTGGAACGCTTTCAGTAAATACCCTGAATATTAATTTTGAGATCGTTCGATTTCCATCTACTGTTTTCCTGTTTGTTTTCTGGTCATCCCCTCAATTTTCATTCCCCGATTCCTCCATTCCCGTCTTCTTTCAGATTAACTGAATATTGGTAAAATTCGATTTTTAATTTATTTACTGGCTATTTAGCGGCACTTTAATTTTTAATTGTTAAGAGATTATAATATACATCCTTGACTTTTCAGTCTAGTGTTAATGTCGCCATCTTCTCCTAAAATTTAAGAGGTCTGTCACTATATATATATGACCATTTACCCTTTTCTTTGTCCTTTATGGTAAATTTGTCACACGTATCTATATATATTCTAAAACTCCATAAATGATTCTAATTTTTACTTTAAAAGTTACATATCTTTTTAATTAAGAAGAAAAATATCATCTTTTAAATCTGTCCTCATATTTATGACTTCCAGTTTTCTTCATTCTTTCCTGAAGATCTGAATTCCCATCTGACATCACTTTTCTCCGGCCTGAAGAATTTATGTTAGCATTTTTCATAGTGTAGGTTTGCTGGCCACAAATTCTACCTTCCATTTACCTGATAATGTCTTCGCTTGGATTTTATTCTTTATTTTTTTTAGCTTTATTGAGGTGTAATTCATTCCTGATGAATATTTTTATTCGATATGAAATTCTGAGTTGGGAGTTTTTCCTGTCTAGCCCTTAAAAATATTGTTCCACTATTTTCTGACTTCCACTGCGACCAATGAGAAGTCACAAATAGCTTTAATGAAATTGTTGTTGCACTGTATGCAATGTGTCTTTTTCCCTCTGCTTGCTTTCAAGATTTTCTCATTATCTTTGCTTTTGAGTAGTTTGACTATGATAGGCCTAGTTGATTTTCTTTGCATTTGTAGCTTTCTCATTCATAAAAATGTTTGAATCTAAAGTTAATATTTTTGTTTTCCTTTTTACTAATTTAGGTAATTTCAGTAATTGTTTCCTCAAAAAATTTTTCTCTATTATCTATCTCCTTTTCCTATGGACCTACAATTACATATATGTTAGACATTTTAAAGTTGTCCCATTGGTCTCTAAGATTTACTTCATTCTTTTAAAACATGGGTTTTTTCCCTGTTTTTTAGTTGGATAAATTCAATGCAGCTATTTCCATGTTTACTGTCTTTTTTGTTCTATCGTTTTCACCTACCGTTAAGCCCATCAAGTTATTTTTTAAATTTCAGATATTTTATTTTTCGGTTCAGGAAGTTATATTAATTTTGCTATTGTTTACTTTTCTCTGTTAGGATTTCATATCTTTTCACTGATTACGGACATAGTTTTCTTTGTATTTTTGAGCTGCTTTAAAATCCTTGCCTGCTAATTCCACATTTTTTCCTCTTTCTTGGATATTGTGGCTGTTTTGTTGTGGAGACTCTGGATTCTGTTATTTCTTTCCAAGAGTATTAGTCATTCTATGCAGACGGTTAAATGAGTAGACCTTTAAGTACAAATTCTCTCTCCCTTGCATTTGATGACAGCAGAATCTCACTTCCGTGCATGGAGCCTGGTTCTCGAAACCAGAAATTCTGATGAGTTTCTATCTCAGTTTCAGCCCTGCAGAGTTTAGCTCGGGGCCTGCCAGGCTAAGACGCTTTAAACATTTGGAAGTTCATCTGCTGTTTTTCTCTTCTTCCAAGTGTCGACTCCTCTCCAGTATTTCTCTGGTTTGGTCACTTTCAAGAGCCTTCTGGTATTTGTTCTGTATATTTTTTTCAGTGTTTACAAGTGTTACCTTCTATAGACTTAGTCAATGGAGCTAACTGGCTATTGTGAGAAGTAAAACCTACCACAAGTGAGGAACAAACTGTGTGTGGTTTTATGTACTAAGTACTAAGAAGTGATTTGAACTACAGCTGACATAGGCTATCTCGATTAATACAAGGTACCAACTGCAGTATTATGGGTTGAGAACTTCCGTTCTCTATTTTTAAATATCTTCCTGCCATGTAAGATGAACAGAGACGTTTGCTCTGATTTATCTCCTATCTCTTCTTCCATCCTTTCATTTACTCCATATTCTTTTTGTTTCTTACCCCTGCGGTCCCACCTTCTCTGGCTTGTTGTCAGTTCTGCGCCCATGTCTGTCTACTGCAGTGACACAGGTTGTTACAGGTTCTATTTTTTATAAGGGGAGAGTGGAAGAGAAAATCGACCTCTTCTGCCCTCAGGGTGTGGGCTCAGCGAGACAATTTTTTTCCACAGTGCCTACGTTAATTATTCTGCTGGCATTGCCCAAGGGAGCCTGCGCCCTTCTCATATTCTCAGCCAGTATGTGTTCCAATCTGATAAAAGAAAGGAGAAGGAGAAAAAAAAATAGCGTGACACCTAAACCAGGTATTGCAATTGGTCCAGTGGATCAATGATCACCATTGATCCGTTGTACCCACCCTAGTGAGAAGTCTCCGGTATATACAAATAATTTTAACATAATGTAGAATAGATCAGAGCAGCATAACTTACAACATCAAGTACCTGAAAAGGAGCACTAACTCTGCTACTCTGCCCGGAGGGTTTTGGGAAAGTTTTTAACACGTGGGTATGACATTGGAATTGAATCACACCTCGAGCCCGCACTATCGGCAATTCTTTCTGCCCGTAACTTCCTTTCCCCAACTGTTCTTTGCACAACTGACAACTACTCTTCAAGTATTAACCTGTGTTAACCAATTATAGGACTCTTCGTGACCACACCTTCTGTGATGGTTAACTCTACCGCTGATCACAGCTCCCTCTTCATTTTCTTCCTAGAGTTAATCCCCTTCTTTTCCTATGTAGTTATCATTTTTTTTTGTATTCACCTATTTATTGCCTGTTTTCCCAACTTGAATGTAAACTCCATGAGAGAAGGAATCTGGTTTTTAAGTTCATGTCTAGCACATAGTAGGTGCTGAATAAATACTTATTGACTAAGTAGACTGTAATATAATTACTTGTTTGTATGTCTATCACCTCCATCAGATTGTGAATCTATCGTGTTCATTTTGCAATTTCTATTTCGTATGGTAATTCCTCCTGCGCTCGCACACGTGGTGGGTGCTCGATAAGTTCTTTTTGTATAAATAAATAAGTACACAAATTGTTACTCATTCGTCTTTATCCACCACTTTTATTGTAAAGGAGGTAATGAAATCCTAGGCCATAATATTTTTTAACTTATCAAAAAGTTTAAGGGAAAAATAAGTTACGCTACTTCAAGTTGAGCATAAATAAGTCTGCCATCTTACGGGAAGAAAAACAAAGAGAACCTTTGAGGCCATGTTCTACATTTGATTGGGGATAAAATAGTGACAAGTTGAAACATTCAAGAATGTGACCACTAAATAGAACCCTGTTGAAAAATGTTTTGATTTGTATCCTTGGACATATCTTGGTAGGTTAGCAGTTTACGAGGTGACCAGAGATGACATTTCCTGCCCACTAATGTCTGGTAACATTGCCTCAAATGTGGCAAACATCTCAAATTTATTCCTTGATGTCCCAGTTTTAACATGACTTTGTGAGGCCTTTCGAGTGGCAAGTGTACCAGCACGAAGAGGAGTCAGAGGCAAGAGAAATATCAACTTTTAAGAATAAGCAATGTCTGATTAAAATAGACCTATACTTAGTTGTGTGCCTTAGCAGAACTTTTTAAAATCTAGTACCCATTTCCTGTCATAATAATCTTAAAGTCCTTCCCCTGGGTTAAGGAAACTGCTAGAAAAATCAACTGAATGATAATTAAGCATCTGGCTAGAACCTGTGTTGTGAGTCAATTCGAAATAAACAAATGTTGAACACCTACTATGTGCACAGCCAGCATCAAACAGATATCAGTGGCTCCCTCAGAATGTTCCACGTGGTGAGTGTTAGAATAGGACATACATGTGGCACCGGGAGAGCTCTGAAGGGCCTTAATCCACACGTAATCAAGATGAGCTTTCCACAGTGACATAGCGAATGCTATAAAAGATATCCTCGTCCTGGTTTATTTTTTCCAGAAGAATCTGTATCTTCAGATTAGCTTTTCTTTAAGTATTGCCATCACAATCTTATTTATCAATTTTTTTCTTAGGACACTTATTCTGATTACATCAATCTATCCTATGTCTAAATTAAACTGGTACCTACATAACAAAGCCATCTCTCCGGGTTCCAGGTTAGGAGAGTTTCCTGCTGCTAAAAACACACATGTTAAGGGTAGCTCTGTCCTTCAGTGACTAACTTTCAGCCTATGACAACCAAGATCGACCTGCTTTATATCTTTAGAATAATTATCAAGTATCTAGTGCATCACAAGTTTTGAACTGGTGGGGTTTGAATTTATGAGATGAACTGAACTTGATACAGAAAAACAATTAATATTCACAATGAAAATTTTGTAGAGTGTAGGTAAGCGCATGAGAAAAAGCAGAAGTCACATCAGGATAATATCAAGTTCTAATGGGACAGATATAGAGAAACATTGGCCACTGGAGATAAAAAAAAAAAAAATTCTGTCTACCCTAATGACACGACCACTAGTACTGACCAGTCATTCTATCCCTATCGGCCATCGTAATGGATCATATGTGTTGGCTTAGATGTATTTCTTCACTACTAGACTCAGAGTTCTTGAAAGTCAGTATCAAGTCTTTGAATCCCAGCATTTAATATGGTAACATAACTCTGGTACATAATGCAAGTTCAATCAGCATTGTCAAATAATTAATTAGTTAGTTGAACAATTCGTTAAAAGTGCTGAACATTATGCAAATGTAAATAGCTCCATGAAGGTAGGTATCTCTGTTTTGTCCACATTTGATTCCAGAGCACCTAAAACACTCAATAAGCTTTTATTGCTGAGCAAATATGGTCACTCACATCTGTGTGGTACAGACATGGGCTCTACGGCTAAAGTTTTATCGACAGAGTGAGTATCCTGCAGATACCTTAAGGATGCTGAGGGCTGCAGGAAGTACTCACAGAGGCTACTATTCCACTCATTCTCACATCTGGTTAAAGAAAAGCAGAAGCTTCCTTTACTCAGATACTCCCTTTGTCCATTCTGGTGGTGAGGAATGAACTTGGGTAAGAAGCAGTGGAAAGTATATCTTGCATGAGTAGAAAAATAAGAAATAGAGTTTTTCGGACTTCGACCGAGAAACATAGTTTACTTATTTAGGGTGGAATTTTATTTGCACGTCAAGGTCTACCCGGCCAGGATTAGAGCCATGTGAGGAAGGAAAGAAAAAAAAAAAAAATCCCAACCACCACAACGCTGGCAAAAAAACACATTTTCACAGGTTAGCAATAAAACGAAACCGTTTTTCATTCTTGCTTCGAATTTTTGGCATCACCACGGCACAATTTTCTGAAGTAAAAGGGAAGAGCAAAGAGAACAGCGACTTTGGGTAAAGGGTGACGACTGCGAGATGCTGCTCAGAGCCCTGAGTTTTTCAGGAGCCCTTCGGCGGGCGTCGTGCTAGCTTGCTTCTCGTGTCTGTTTCTTTCTTTCCGTTTTATTGAAAGACATATTTTCCTATCCATTAAGATTTACGGTTTTCTGCCAACTACTTCAGTGGAACAAATTTTCCCTTTAATTTAACAATGCACATATTAGACTCCGACATACCCGTAAAAACGTCTTTTAAGGCAGTCGTCACAAAATGCATTTCCTTAGGACCGAAGACAAATGGAAATGCAGGATATGTAACTTGGAACCGCGTAGCTCCCACCTACTTATTAGGTGGGTACGTGGGGCCATCATCATTTCACCAGGTCACATTCAGTGAATTAACTATCGCTAGGTTCTGACAACCACATAACCTAAGGGTTTTTGAGAAAAAAAATAAATAAGACTGTCACCGATTTTTTTCTGGCCCATTTGATCTTCTGTATGGCTTACCTGTTAGCTGGGCTCCGAGAAGTATTAATCTTCATTTTCCCATCGTTGCCAGACACGTGGACTTTGTAGCATCTGCCACAGCATGCTAAAAAATGAAGGATTAAAAAAGGATTTAAAAAGAGAGAAAAATTCTTAATCATGCTTTCATAACTTTTGGTGAACAGTTGGTTTAAATTTCCAAATAACTCTTTTCAAAAGGTTAGTATCAAAACACATGCAAAAAATAAAAGTCTAAATAAAGCACAATAAATTATTTCACTGCTAAGGTATTAGATTTCAAAGAGAGACATAAGGATATTAGAGTGGATGGACTATATTGGATCTCTGGGAATTGCTGTCAGATATTGATGAAAACAGAGAGACTGTAGGAGATCAGATAAAAGAGAAAAATGATTACATCTGGAAGAACAACGTGCACTACGTGGCCAACAGAGATTTCAAATGTAAGCTAATAGCAATCCACGAAAGGACAAACTTGGAGCGCGTCCCACATCGCTAAGCGCATTTACAATCATGCAGCATCTGTAAAAATTTTTACATAGCATTTTCCCTCATTTCAAAATTTGCAAAATACATATTTAATAGGTTTAGCATGTCAGCTGGTAATTTGGTCCGCAGGCGGTGAAAAGGATTTGTGTTTTTCAGAAACCGAGTTGGGTTTTGCTGCTGCCCTCCCGGCTCTGCCCCCAGCCAGCTGCAATCGTGCCGAATGCACACGGCCCGCGGCCGTTGTAAACAACGTATTCTGTACGTTTCAGCATCCGCGCTGGCGAGAAAACCCATCACCTTATACTTTCCTCCTCTCTCTCCCAAGCTTCACATCCCGTCAACCTGGAACAGACAAGGAGTCCATTTTCACATTGCTGACTGCCCCCTCATCTTACCGAAAATCGCCAAGGGAAAAGGGATGGGAGAAATGTCCCCATAACACATTTTCCTATCTGATAGGAGTCTTAACTGTTAGATTCGAAATGATCGAAGATTACTCAAACTGAAATGAAATTGGAGGAAAAAAAAAAAAATAGAAAAGCCAACTGGGACAGTAACTGGGAAATCGAGGGGGGTTCGCCAGTTCTCCACACCTGGCACTGAAGGTCGCTTTGCCATGATCTCATCCATCGTGCTGTGATACTATCTGAAGTGGTCACAGCACGAGCAGCAGCTGGCTCATTTCACTTATGTAGATGTTACTTCATTGTATGATGCAAGCTTTTCAAATCGCCCCCCGGTTGCATTCTGTCCTTTTATCCTATCTCTGATTGTTTGTATCTGCACCAATTTAATAAAAGATGGTAGATAGCAAA
Organism: Pteropus vampyrus; assembly: GCF_000151845.1. Taxonomy (NCBI): domain Eukaryota; kingdom Metazoa; phylum Chordata; class Mammalia; order Chiroptera; family Pteropodidae; genus Pteropus; species Pteropus vampyrus. The sequence continues at coordinate 2,445,488 of NW_011888902.1, forward strand.
GGCACGTTAGAACGACACCCCAAACCAATTAATTAATAACGCAGATCCTATCCCTCATTTATCAAAGGGTCTAGTACAGCAGAGATTGCTTCAGGGTGGCACATGAGCACCTCGATACTGGGGCGTGAGCACCTCGATTCGTAGCTGATTGGTTTGAATTAGAAAACTTTCCTCTCTTGTTGGGCAATAGAAAAAAAATACAAAAAGATATTTGTACTTGAAAACCTCTCGATGCTACCCAAATTTTACTGTCATTTATGAGCCTTCAACTGAGTTGATAGCAACACTTTGTTTGGTGTGGCACAGACAGAAGTTTGGAGAGTTTTCCCAGTCGGCTCATTTCATCTGCTATCTGTAACAACTCCATATTTACTCCATGTTATGGAACTCTGTGTTCCGGAGATTCACAACTATGCCTTGTGGCTCATTTATAAAAATAATTATTCATGCATGGTATAACATGGAGAGTTTTCTTAGTGGAGACAGTTTAGAAAGGGGGTTTATTTTCTTAATTTGTTTTCTCAGTTATACAGTCTTCTCAATTTCATTGGAAGGAGGAAACACAGCTAACGGTAGAAGTGCATTATTAGAGAATTTATATCTGTTGGGACTTTTCGACAATCTCCCTGGGACAGATTTTTGAATTTGTTTCAATCTTGATTACAGGCTACACAATGAACAAAAAGTATTTCTACACAATGGCAAATCCTTACTGAAAATAATATTGTTTTAGTTTAGGGAAAAAAAAAATTCAATAAAGCCTTCCACTTGCATTTTGAAAGAAAAAAAGTAAGTACTGGAGAGAATTAGTGTCTTCTTCATAACAAGTTACATTTCCATCTGCAATGCCTGAGGTGGCGTGGTGGCAAAGATATGGGCAAGTAACCGTTCAGTGAAATGTCTCACAATTCTATGATGGATCGGTGTCACAGCTCCTTCGGTGTTTCTCTCCCCTGGGGTCTCTCATGACATTCTTGTTTCTGGGACCGTAACGATCCCACATGGCAGCTAAGTGAAGGTGCTCCGGGTGAGACAGCCTGGGCCTGACTCCTCCATCAATCCCTTAGTAACTGTGACCTTGGTGAGTTACTCGACCTTCCTGAACCTCAGGTTCCTCATCTGTGAAACAGGGACAGTGTTTCTTCCAACATAAAATGGTTCTGAAGTTGAGACAATGCGTATAAGCCCTTCTCCTCGCTGCCAAGGATATGGCAATTGCGCTATGTTTAATATTAAATTGGCAAAGTTTTAATAATAAGATAGTGACTTCCTGCTGCTCTTAGCAATCTGGCTATGAACAAACTGGAAGGAAGCCTTTTAAAATGTGGCAACCCCTCTGTCCTCCCACTAAGACGAGACCCTCGGCCAGCTATCACGTGGTCACTGCTCGTGACCTTTTTCTACCCCCAGTCAAGGTGTTATTACTCTTCTTTCAAATAAGTTCAACTTCCTCTCCCCTTAAACCCACACACCCCTCGGTGGCCTGGGTGCCCCACAGCCCCACGGGAAGAAGCACTTTCTCCCAATGTTTTGTTTCACTTTCGCTCTTGTCTAATGCCCGCTCCTCAAATCCAAGTTTATTATCATGGAACTATTATCGTCGTCAATCAAATCCCAAAGGAAAATCATAGCAGTAGACTGCTTTTCACGTAATGGATGATCAAGCAATAGAAAACATGAGTCTAACAAAACACGTGTCCTCGGTCTCTGAAGACATGCCCGCAGGTTGACCTGCAAAGTTGGTTTCGTATCGACGACACCTCGAAGAAAAAGACACAAAAGAGCAGCGTTTCCTTGCGGATCACCTTTGATCACCTCACGTGGTGATGTGCCGGGTTCTAAGAAGTTTTTAAAATGGGCATTTCTTCAGTTGGTTTATTATTATTAAATTGTCTGGTTTTATTCACTTTACGGGTGCGAGAGATGAAAATATTTAGCTTTTGAAAGCTCATACTTATTAGTTATCTGTTGCTTTAGAAAAGACGTCAAAGAATGACCATTTTGTTTGCTCATCATTCTATGGGTCAGCCATTCGGGCTGGGCTCAGCTGAGAAGTTCTTCCGCTTATGTCACCTAAGGTCACTTATGAAGCTGCAGTCATCCGCTGACATTTCTAGAGATCGGTGGTCACAGTCAGCTGGGCCACATGTCTCCGGTGGAATAGTCTGGACTGATGGCTAGGTCCCAAGACTACAAGACCAAAAACTGCAAGACCTCTTAGGACAGGCTCACATGCCAGCTCTTGTGCTGCATTTTGTTGGTCGAGGCAAGTCATGCAGCCAAGCACAGAGCCATGCGTACACAGAAAGGAATTACAGCAGCCATGTTGCAAATAATCTACCATACCGCATAAACCTTTATAAGAATAAGTCATGCTCAATTAGTCCTCATCTTCCTGATTCTTTTAGCTGAATTTTTTTTTTTTTTACTCTATGCCGTATGCCAGGTGGTAGCAATGCAATAGGGGATATAGATAGATCTCGCCCTAAGGGATTTCCTCTCTCCCTGAGAAGAAAGTTAGCAGACTGCCTGGAAGGCGAGGGACTCAATGACCATATGATGTGGTTAGTTGTGTTCAGTTGAACTGCCAAACGTGGGCAGGCATTCCTGAGATGTCTGCCATTTATCACGACACGGACTGAGCGAGGCTTTCGTGTGCTGTGTATAAATCCAGCTTCATTACAACAACATAACAGAATCGAGCAAGTCATGGACTATTTTTCACTGAGAACAAGTCGAATGCCTTATCATCACACTTGAGCGATATCATAGGTTTTGGATCCCCATTTGAGAGATGAGGGTAGTGCTTAAGAGCTCGGCTTTGCAAAATATTAACGATAATGATAATGCTATATCTTGGTATCTCATGTTAAAATAGAGGTTATAATATAGTCTACCTCATAGAATTATACTGTATACTAGAGAAAAGAAAACATAAACTATATAAAAATCTTTATTTTCAGATACGATAGTATTATTTTTTAACTAATGAAGAAAAAGGATCCTCTTTCAGAAACATTTGAGCAAAGATCCAGAATTTAAACTTACTCAAGTGTCCACAGTTTTTCTCTTTTACCCTCTGCTCTTCGAGGATCTTGGTAAACCAAACAAAAAGTAATAGAGGAAGACTGCAGATACAGTCTACTGGTTTGAATTAGAAATCAATTTTCTTTTCTTGAAACATTTTTTTACTGGACACCACATGAGAAACGTGTGTGTGTCTATTTACTGTGATGGCCGCGAATGACTCCTGATTTACTTTCTTTCTTGCATAAACTCGGCTTTCTTGTAATGGATGTTTTTTAATTCCTCGGTCCCCAAGAGGTATTGAGCATGGGACAACGGGAAGAACGAACTTGATATACCCTTAAATCCATCACATGGAAAAGCTCTGCCAACTGAGAGACAGCCACCAAAATCCGCAATATCAGAAGGAAGGTCGTGTTTCAGCATTTTCAGTAAAGATATTCCAGGAGCCTTGTCTTCTAGGGCCAAATTCCTAATTTAAGAAATAAATTTTCATCTATTGCAAAGTTGGGATGTAGTACCGGTTCAAAAATAAACCATCTCTGTTCACTTACGGTCACCCCCAACCAATGCCAGAAAATTCTTGCAGCTCACAATGCCTGACTCTCAAGTTGTGACTATTAAGACTTCGGTTGGTTATGTCACCACTTGAGTATTATCTAAGTATGTTTCTCCTTTTAATTCAATTTCCTGTTTTGTTTTCTCGAAACCATAAAGTGTCTCTTAAGAAAGTTTACAAAATGCATATTGTCCTCCCGTGAGACTTGTGCTGTTCTTCATCTAGGCACTGCCCGCCAAATGACATTTTTTGAAAACAAGTTTTTCCTTTACTGGTTTTGTATAATGGTTGCAACAACTCTCAAGTAATGAAAAAAGAATGAAGAATGCGTGTCCTTTCCAGCACACAGCCACAATGTTAATGTTAAAACAACGCAAAACAGAGCAAAACAAAAACCCACCCTCGGAGTGATCTGGACAGCCAGCCGTCCTCCTCTCGGCTCCCTTATTGGAATTCAAGATGTTTCCTATCTTTTTTCCCCATGTTCAAAATAAACGATTTATGCTCAAAGAAAACCTGCCACGTAGGACACATGTGGTCATGTTCTTGTGGTCTCCAGCAACTAGTGTAGAATTCACGAGAGACAGGACTTCTCTGAGCCTGCATCATCTCATTTGTGAACTAGGGACAGTGGAGCTAACGGCACTGGATTGTTTTGAAGGTTCGGGAGAAGTCACGTGAGAGTGAGGACGCAGAGCGAGTTGAAGCTGAATGTGAACCTGTTGTTTGTCACGGGGATGAAGCCACCATTTTCTGCCTTCGCGGGACAGGGGGAACATCGAGTATGGAAGAAGGGTGCTGGAGGTGGGTGATGAGGAAGAGCAAGCATGCTGGGGAGACACACTGACAGAGAGTGCCCCGCCCCGCCCTGCTGGATGGCAGGAAAGCATAAAGCACCCGCGTAAAACTGGGTGGTGACTAATTTTTCTATCTACCGCAGCACTTAAGAGGCATTAATTATTATCTGCTGAATTTTTTATTGTCATGGGCTCCTGGGCGTAGTGACATATAATAGAAGTCAGTAAACTACAGCTTGTGGGCCAAAATCTACCCTGCTGTCTATTTTTGTAAATAAAGTTTTATTGGGAGAGGGCCATACCCATTTATTCAATGCTCGTTTATGCTGTTATTGTGTTACCATGAAGAGTTAAGCATTGACAGCACAAGTCCCCTTCAGGCCCATAAAGCTAAAACTAGTTACTATCTGGCCCTGCTCCTACAAAGACATTTTACCAAGCTCTGGCCTTTGGAATGAAGTTACCTAGTTACTCTTGCCTGAACGTGGGGTCTCCTGTTAAGTCTCCTCATTCAGGGGCCACGTGCTTCTTTTCTGTTGTAATATAACTGCTTCATTTTCCCACGGACATTACTGGCTTACTGCTTTTTTAAAGGAGAACCGGATTTTACCGAAAAAGAAAAAAAGAGTGACTATGATGTACAGAGACGCGGGCATCTTGGAAAGACGAAGTAAGGGCACAGCACCTCAGAGGATGCTAGTGGCCCTGCCATCGGCCTCTCCACGCTGACTGTCAAGGTGATGGCAACACAGCGGTCACTGCAGGATGACAAATGAGTACCACTGACCTGCTCTTCATTCCTACCCCTTCCCTGGGTCTGCATCTACTGTGGACTCATGGATAATGTCACCACAGAGAGACACTGGACAACAATGAGACAAAAGAGACGGGTCCGTGGAAACCGGACTTGTGGATTCGAGGTCTCGCTCTGCTATTCATTCTGCAACAGGGCTGACACCCCTGCTATGGAAGAATGTTGTGTACACGTGGCCCCGATTCTCCATGGTCACTTTCTGGGTGCTGGGACACATTTGCAGCTGTGGTTGGCTGACCCTCAGCAGGAGTGAAAGCAATCAAGAATCGACTTGGGGTCCTCTGCTCTCCATCTGGCAGCCACTTATACTGTAGTCACTGTACTACGGAGGCCAAGTTGGCATGGCTTCTTGACAGCTCTGCAAAATCCATTTGGATCCGTTTCTTTGACTACCATCGACTTGGGGGGCAAAGGAAAAACCAGACCTAGGAGCGTGGAAACCACTGTGCTTAAAACTATATCCTTTGCTTATTTATTTCAAGTAGGAGGCCACACAGACACAGAAAGGCAGCAGGCTCACGAAGCAAGATCTGAGCTCCATTCTGGTTAAAGGGGCCTGCCTGACGTTTCATCCTGGAGGCGGTACTCCCCAACCTTGAGGAATTTCCAAACCTCCCAGGCCTGGGAGCCTCTGTCGTGTTCAAGGCTGCCAGGATAGGACCCCATAAAATCCCCAGAAAGTTCAGGCTGAAATTCCACATGGGCCAAGTCCGTATGGCACGCTCCCCTGTAACTGCTGGGTCCCTTCCAGAATGCTCTCAACACATGGGACTCCGTGAAGTTCAGCATGTGGAAAGGGCTAACGCCTGAAGCCTGTGCGTCGGTAATGGAAACGGGGCAGTGACCCCGTGATCCAGGTCTCTCGGCGCTGCCATAAAACACGCTTCTCTAAACAGAGTGGCAGAAGGGGCCATGATGGGTGGGGGCGGGGAGACAGCTAAAGGCTGTCCTAGGTGGCGAAGTAGCAGACTCTCCGAATAAGAACACCGTGCACTTAAGGGGAACTTTACGGTTTGCAAAAGTACTTTCGCGTTTAGGATTCTCGTGGTAAGCAGTGGGTCAGGCGAGAGCACCCTTTCCCTCCTTTCATTCTCGAAGTGACTGCAGAGAAGCAGGAGGGCTCTGTCGAGCTTCTCGAGAGACTCAGCCAAACGCAGAGCTATGTCCTCCGTACCCGGCTCGATGTCCACGCTAATGGATTATTCCCTGATCTCTGTTTCTGTGTGACCATCTAACTAGATTTTCAAACATAATTCTTGTCTGCGAATAAATCTGATGTAAATCATCTCAAAGAGTGACCCATTTGAGAACAAGAGCGAGGAAAGTACAGACAATATTTGACACTCTTAATGACTATTTAATAAATGCCTTGGAAACATAAGGTGCCTTCGTGAAACATAATCTAGTATAATAACATTTGAAGCGGTCCCTTCAGCGTCAAGGGGGGATGACTTCATCTTTAGTAATGAGAAACTAATCAGGCACTGCTAACCAGCGGTTCTGCCACAGACATCAGCCGGAGTTCAAAGAACTGTGAGGTGCCTAAGAGGGACCCACAGTTATCCCTGGAGACATCGGTAAGCAGAAAAAGGTTAAGACCAACGGAGAGGTTAAGACCAGCGGTTAAGACCAACGCACGGTGAAGGGCACTTGGTCAGAGAAAGGTTAAGACCAACGGAGAGGCCACGCACAGTAAAGGGCACTTGGTCAGAGGCACGGACGTGGCTCTCATGCTGTCCCACTGAGTCCTGCCATAACCAAGCAAGGGAGCCCTTCAGCTTGCTCCTCATGCCTGAGCTCAAATTTGCAGTGCCTTCCACGGCCAGCTCCTCCCCACTGTGCCCCACAGATCTCCTTCATGTCTGGCCCACCTGACTCCATGTTTTCTCTGCTTCAAGCAACATGTCCAAAGATAAGGAAGAAGAAATTGGAAAGGATGCAGAATATCTTGTTTCCATGATGGCTTACCAAGACTTTTTGAACTACGGGGTCTTGAAAACAAAGTCTATGCAAATCACAAGTAAAGGATATGGTAGGGGTCAGGCATCAAGGAAATCCATCCTCAAGTTAGGGACCTCGGCAGCATCCGGGTTCACTAAGTATTTTCTACTAGGCTCGGTTCATCCACAGATACTTGTGTAAGCCCACTGGTCCACGACTCACCCTTAGAGAGCGAGCTTACGAATATTTTTATTGCCTTCCATGTTTCACTTTTCAATACGAATCGGAGCTCCAATTCATATAATAATAATTAAAAAGAAAAATAGACTCGTCAGCCTCCCAATGTAAAAGCATATGAAAAATGGTTTTGACACATGCAAAATGAAACAAAAGTTATGTCATACTAACCAGAAACTTCTGTTTTGAAAAAATTATGTGTTTGAAGAAGAGGAGGACCTAATTGGCATAGCTTGCTTTTTAATGATGATTTGATTCATTCAAAGTTTCAGCCTTCTATGTAAGAACACACAAGAATATTCGTCGGAACCATGGTTTCTCTTTAAATTGGGGGCCAGTGAAAAGACATTTCAGAATGGAGTGCTTGTCATCATGACATCTGCAGATTAGCGAGCTTGGAAAATAAAGATTCAACTGTACAAATTAAATTATTTGGGGCAAAAATTAAAATTCTTGAAACACTGTTTTGTTGAACATAGTAAGGTGAGTGAATTTTAAAAATTAACTCTGCAAGAGAAAAAAAAAGGAACCGACACATAGTAGAGAAGGACTTTCTAAGCATAAAGCAAAAACCGTGAAGAAAAAAAAATATATTTGGAAAAAGTTAAAACTCTCTATATTATAAATACTATTAATAAGGCACCAAGAACACAATATTATCAAAGTATATAGTAGACAAAGGGTTAATATCTTCAATTCATTTTTTAAAAAATATTCTTTCACATCAACAGGAAAAAGAGAAGTACTTAATTGAAAAAATCGGCAAAGGGCACAAAGAGGCAAATTACAAAAGAAAAATAAACATACGAGTTTATGTTCAACATTACCAGCATCACACAATGAGTTTCATTTTTGGCTATCAAATTGGCAAAGGTTAAAAACCAGAACGAATTCCCTTTGATGGTAAGATTAAGGGAAGGCAGGCACTCTTAGACGCTGCCAGTCCAACGGTGTTTCTCGGTAGCGGATGCAAAGGACAGACCCAGCCCCCACGGAACCCGAGGTCTGTAAGGAGAGTCAAAGCACTCAAGGATTTGAAGTGTAGCTGTAGGGTGAGAAACACGTACCTTATCCCACTGTCACCCAACCCCGTGGTGCGGACCTGGACCAGCAAGACCGCATCCAATCTTTTTCAGGTGCATGGGACGTATAAGGTACGGTTCAGAGTAAAGGTGCAACGCTCACTCAGTAAGGCTCTCCTGAGAACACCCCCATGGGGAGGTCGGGGCCAGGATCAGAAAATAGAGCCCTGTTCCTCTTACTCAACATGAAAAATAAGCAAAGAAATAAACAAGCATAAAATGATCTCTGCTTCTTATAAGGAAAGGCAACTTTAAAGTTTATAATACAAAGGTTGACCTGACACATTGAACATTTTATTTCTGGCATCCCAAGCCAATTCTGGTCTTTAAAAATGGCTTTCTTCCTACCCTCTGTTACTAGCAATTCCCTCCTCTTGTGCAAAAGGGAATTTTCCTCCCTGTGAGGGTCTACAAGCGCTTCCAGAAATGCTTGAATCACAATTAAATGGTTTCCAGGCCTTGGGGGTCTTTATTTCTGAGCATATCCTGGGATGTTTACTGTACTCAGGAAAATGACTGTCAAATGCAAAGAGATAGAAACTCCCTACCCTGCTCTGTCCTCCGTTTTCTTCAGAAATTGTGTAGTGATGGAGCCGTCGGCTCTGGTAACTGTCAAACTTGACGTCTGCCATCTGCAAAACTGGGGTGGAAAGATGTTTCCTTTGTAATATTTCGAAGATTCTTTCAGATTGGTGATGAAACTCTGGAAGAACTTATAATTATTGTAACTTTTCTATTTCCTCCTCAGATCTGAATACAGAGTATAGAGATGTGTAGAAATTAAAATGGAATCTCCAGGGCTTCTTCCTTCAAGGTACTTAGCATGGGCTAGAAAAATTTTAATGTACTCAACAAGGATGAGTGTATTAGCAGATATAGCCTTCCAGAACGAAAACAAAAGAGATAATACGTGTAAATATTTCTAAGCTGTCTACATATTGATCCAGTAACTCTAATTCTGGAATTTATCCTAAGAAAATAGATACTCGAAGTTTCATGTACTAACACGATCCTCTCAATTTTACTATTGTTTGCAATAGTAAAATTTTAAACTAAAATGCTAGCCTAAAAATTACTTAATAAAAGATTACTAAGGAATAACATTTTTGTTTTTTAAGACTTTTCTGGTACAAAAAAAAAGTTCTGAGTATATTTTAAATGAAAACTAGTTTATAAAACAGCATGTTTACTATATTCATATATTTTTAGAATGTACATAGGAATGAAAATGACCAAAAGTATAATCATTAAAATGTTAATAGCGATTTTCCCCTGGCTAAAAAATATGGATGTTGGGTTTATCTTTTGAAATGTTCTAGAATTTATATATTTTTACAGGAATAATTGTGGAAAATGGATAATCGTCTTAAACATTACTTTTTTTGGACATGTATGTGCCAACTTATCTCTCAAAATAAGGAAATATATAAGCGATTAGAATTTTTATTTTTATGATCATGAGTTATCAGGAAATCATTGTTAAGATTTCATTCTTTCAAAAAAATGCCTTTAGTTTCTTGGTGGAAAATTGCAACCTGACTCCAGCAGTTCCTGTTATTTTCATTTAGGAAAGATAAAAGACTAAAATTACATCCCAGAACTATAGAAAACGATCCACATTTTAGTGTTTAAGTAAGTTACTCCCAGGTGTGGTTTTGTGATGCCCATCCTGTTATGTCCAATGAATATTTCCAGTATTATTTCATATTTCTCAAAGAGTCATCGAAATCTGTGAACCATCTTGTGCCTCATCTGCTCTTCAGTTTTTCATATGTCATCCGAAGAAAGTTCTTCTTGGGGCCTCTTTCCAAAATGATGTGGTTACCGTGAGTAATTTTTGAGAACATTTAAACCCCATTTTTTAGTTCAAATTATTTTTAATTGCAAAAGCAGTTCCTGATTCATGTGGGAAAGTGAGAAAATATAGGTAAACTGAGAAGAAATGATCAAATCTCATAATCCCATAGCCCAGAGAAGATCACTCTAAACTCCATGGTATATTTTGTCTCAGTCATTTTCACAAGCGTAAATTTTCACATAGATATCAGACACAGAGATACATATTTTCACAAAAAAAGGATGAAATTATATATTTTTGTTGTTGTACAGTCTTCTTACTTAACAATATATGGTAAATATGTTTCTAAGTCAATAAACATGAATCTACAATATCATTCTGAAGTGTAAAACATATTTAATATTATATTGTTCCTTATTCATTTAATCCTGTAATGAAAAAAGTTTAAATTGTTACTAATAGTTACCAGCATAAAAAGCACTGCAGTGGATACCTCTGTAGTTACATTAGAATAAGTCATCTAGAATAAGCTACATTAATTTTATAAATGTGGGAGATAGAGTCCTGATGTTCGTTAAAAATATTCACATTTCTCTCTTCACCATATGACATACATTTGAAATCAATATTACTTAAGTTTGAGAAATGTGTGACTCTCTTTTAAAGGAAACCATTTCTGAAAAACCCAGTTTGAATTTCGATTATTTTTATCAAGTGCTTCCTTCACACACAAACGTAACGTACGTATAAATTATTAGCGCTACAGTACCATGCAGCTATAAAATCAAAACAAACTTATGTAAGTGAAACGTCAGGACCCATACAATTCAAATGAGCAGTGATGCAAAATGCCGAATGGTGTTGCTTTGCAGAAATAAAACTCCACGGCACAGGCTACCTCTTGCTAAGTGTGCAGAACACTGTGGATACCCTGAGATGGCTCTGTTCTCGCTTTTTCAGCTTGAAGTCCATTCCTACAGGTTACCTTGACCTTGCTTCGCCTTCATTTGCTAGTAACTATTGTTTGAGTGACAGCTGCCTCTCAACCCCCCACCTCATTAGCCCAGCTTAGCTCCAGCGCCACGACGATCCTGAACATAAATGCAAATGTAGGCACCGAATTCACAAGGAGGTCAGATAATCTAGGACTTAATTTTTTTTTTTTTTTTTAGGATAGCACTCAAACAAACTTGTAGAATTTTAAAGATTGACAGAGAACTCCCCAAATCCCAAGAATATTCTAGTGATAAAAGCAAAGGACACTTCTCCCTAGAGGACATAAATGTGGCCAACAAATACTTGAAAAGATGCTCAACATCACTAGCTATTAGAGAAATGCAAATCAAAACCACAGTGAGACACCATCTCACACCTGTTAGAATAGTTGTAATCAACAGGACAAGTAATAACAAATGTTGGAGAGGATGCGGAGAAAAAGGAACCCTCATACACTACAGGTGGGACTGCAAATTGGTACAGTCACTATGAAAAACAGTATGGAGGTGCCTCAAAAAACTAAGAATTGATCTACCATATGATCCAGCAATCCCTCTACTGGGTATGTACCCCAAAGACTTGAAAACCCATATCCGAAAAGATAATTTGCACACCGATGTTCATAGCAACATTATTCACAGTGGCCAGGACATGGAAGCAACCAAAGTGTCCTATGATAGATGATTGGCTAAAGAAGCTGTGGTACCTATATACAATGGAATATTACTCAGCCATAAGAGATGAAATACTGTCATTTGCGACAACATGGATGGACCTCGAGATAATCATGCTAAGCGAAATAAGCCAGAAAGAAAAAGTTGAAAATCACATGATATCACTTATATGTGGGATATAAACCTAAAAGCAATAAATGAACAGGATAAACAAACAGAGACTCATGGACATGGACTATAGACTAGTGGTTACCAGAGGGTAGGGATAGGGGAGGAGTGGGGAGGAAAAAAAAAAAAAAAAGCAAAGGAATCGGGTGTCATCGACCCACCTTCCTGTAGGGAGGGTCGTTACCTGGGCAACAGGACTCGGAGACAACCAGACTGGGGATATAATCTGGATTCCAGCTCTAATTATTTTGTACTTTGGGGTACATTAAACTAGCCTAGTCTCATTCGCTTCATTTGAAACAAATACAGTAACACCTTTCAGGTGTGTTGCAACAATCAAACGGAACTTTTTGCATAAAGAAACTGTCATATAGTGTGAAGTCCAAGCACTTAGTATGGCCCCTGAGTCTCTGTCTCTCCAATATCATCTCCTCCTATTGTTTTTTATACATTCTGCCGGAACTCATCCCATTTTTTGAAAATTCCAAGTGCTTTTCTGCCTCAAAAATTGTACATGGGCCACTCCCTGCTTCCTAGGCTATTCTCAACCAGAATTCACAGGACGTGACCTTCACACCTCTCCAGCGTCTACTCAGACTAACAAGAGGCCCTTTGTCTCAGCCAATGAGTCCGTCCCTCCTTAACTCTGCTTTCCTTTTTTCCTACAGAAGTTATTACTCCCTCAAATCACATTATGTGTCTATTTGCTTATTTGTCCCTGTCTCTTTGCCTGTGGGTTGGTGTCTACCACATCCCCAGCCACCACTGTGTTTTCCCAAAGAGAGCACTCAACATTTGTTATTACTTATGAAGTAAGGCTTGGCATCTCTTGGAAGATTGGGATCTACTGTTTCAACACATAGACCCAGAACATATAAATCTTCCATATGGACAATGACATGATAAATTAATGTCAACTGCTAAACTCTTCTTGCGTGCTAAGCTGTGATAAGCACCCCGGAGAATGGAGAAAAAATACGTCCAGTAGCTCGAGCACGTAACATTTGAGATATAAGAATAAGTTATTATAATAACAAGTTATATGGGTTTTATAATAAGACCCAAGAATTATTCATTTAAATTATACTAATAAAAGAAATATTTTTTAAAAAGTGGAAAGAAGAACACTGTAAAGAAATAAAACACAAGCATGACAGTTTGATATCTCCTACTTGTTTCTGCGGGTATTTGTATTTGTAAGGATAAGAGCGCTTTAAAAAAATGATCTCAAAATTCCGATGGCTTAACTCGGCAATGGTTTGATGAGGGACCCTGCTTCATATAGCCATTCAGGGGCAAAGTTTCCTTATATCTCGAGCTTCCGTCGTCTTCTATACTCTCAGATTCCTCTGCAGTCAGCCAGTGAGTGAACACAGAAAAGCAAAGGTGGCATGTTTTATATGGACCAAACTTGGAACCACTGTGTATCACTTCTGCTCGTGTTCTATTGCTGGAACCCAGTCCTGGGGCTGTCCCTATGCCTGGGTGCCTGAGACTGTAGTCTCGCTGTATGAGTAAAATAAAATAATAAAATAACGTAGCTTCGGGAAGCAATACAGTCTCTGACACAGCATATTAAAAATAGTTGTAATATACTTAATTAAAACTGTAAATCTGTAGAGATACATTCTGCCAGGGATAGATGTGTCAATCGCCCGTTTATTTCCATAATGAGGCAAAAAAACATGCAGTGGAAATGAATTCACTTAAGTCTTTATCGAGGTACATGATGAAAGGCGTCACCATACTGTGCACTTTCTTACAGATTCATTTTGGTGGTCAGTTCAGTCATCTGGGATGCTGAGGTACAAACCATGATCATAACTCCTGTGATGACGGCACATCATGGCTGGTGACAGTCTTGTAGGTTGATCCATCAGTCTTTCGGTAATATTACTAACCTTATTTTGAGCGTTCATTTTCACTCACGGCATAGTTAAGATGAACACTATCTTTAGAAAAACGTTCATGAGCAATTTATTTTCTGAATCCTTGTGTGTCTGATGTTTTTCTATTGCTTTCACATGTAAAAGACTAATTGTGAATAAAACGTTTCCGTACAAAATTTTCCCCTGAAAAATTGAAAATACGGCAGAAAAGTTAAAAGCCAGACTGATTTTTTTGTTTCTTCATGCTATATTTTTACTCAAATAACATGCAAATTATTTTTCTTTATTAATTTTGCCAAGAACGTTTTGAGGCTTTTGAATTTCATAAGGAAACGTTTTTTAGCTCCAGAAAATTTTCTTTAATTATGTTATTTCTTCTGTTCCAATTATTTTGATTTCTTGTCTTGGAAAACCCATAATCCTTACGTGAGTTGCCTGTTATCTGTCCTTCATACCTTTCATATTCCCTTTCATCGTTTCCATTCCTTTTTCTTGTGCATTCTCGGGATGCTTCTCGGATTGATTTGATCCCTATTTTCTTACCTTCCAAAAATATTTTATGGCATAGAGAAGCTTGAAAATTGTACAACCATGTTCACTTTTCAATATACTTACGATTGTACTGTACATACAACTTTTCTTCACTTTTCACTTAGCTTTTCAATTTCTCTTAAATATTTTCAAAAAAGATCACTTTTACTAATTGCATGGATTTATTCGGTCATCCAACAAATGTTTATTGAGCATCTATTATGTGACAGGCACTCTTCTTGGCACTTGCTATATTACAGTGAACAAAGACAGAAAAAAAATCCTACTTCTGGTAAAAAAAAAAATCTCTAATTGTCCATTTTAGATTGTTTCCATCTTTCCACACTGTAACTATGAATCTCTGTGCATTTATAGTTATTTCCTAAGGACATAGTTCTACAAATGCTTTTATCGCATAAAGCATATAAACATTTTAAAGTTTTTTTCGACAAATATGACAAATTATCTTCGAAAAGGCTTATGCAATTTATATCACACACCACAAATGAGCAAGCATGACTATTTCAACACTCCCCAACAAACAGTACCTTTCTCTCTTTCAATTAAGACAAAATTTACCTTCAACCAAGCTAGCAAAATAAAAGTACCCAGGTCATTTCAGATATATAACCAAAAAATAAAAATGAAACCCAACAACAACAAAAAAAAACCTCTTCGTTTTCAGCCTCGGTACACTTGTATTCAATACGAGACGTTAAACCCATTTTTAACATCATTTCTAAAGAATATCCCTAAAAATTTCAGATACTTTTTATATACAAAGATTTCGTTACAAATAACACAAATAAAGTAATAATAAGAAGAAGGAAATCGAATATCTTGGCCAAAATTAAGTCGTTCTCATGTTTTGGGAAAACTAGAAAGCTGGCCGCCTCAACAAGCAGTGGTTCATTAATACTAATTGGTGCTTTCTGTCCACGTCAGAGAGAAAACTGCCTCGGATCCTAATCATTCCTCATTACAGCGACAGCAGGCTCTACTTAATCCCCTACTCAACTTTTCAGTTACAGAATCAGTTGACCTATAATTAAAAGGCATTTAGGTCTTAGGAGGAAAGAAAAACAATTCCTAATGACAAACAGATACCAGCGTCTTAAAACCCTGCCCGCCTCGCCTTCGTTTGCCCACTGCCACAACCTCTGTCAGCTTGACTCAATTCTGCTCCGGAAAATGGAAAAACTGTCCCTTCTCCCTCCTAAAATTAAAGTGTACGCAGGAGCACGCGGTGTTCAGAATTGCACAGATATCCAAATATGGAACTACATTTTTCTCTTTATATTTAATATTAGTTTTTCTTAAATGCAAAAGTAATGCCTCTTTATACGAGAATGTTGGAAAAATATAAAAGACACAGAAAGAAGTTAAAAATCTCGCCGCAAGAGATAAGCATTATTAATGGTCCTGTGTGTTGCCTTTCGTGCTTTCCTTTATATTTACATTTATTTTTAGTAAACGTAACATAACGTTTTGTTGATGGTTAGAAAATCGAGAAGAGACAGGTCCGAGAAGAGAACACCATGCAGACATTCTAGTCAGTTTGCCTGGGATGGCACCCGGCCTCTTTCTTTCTACTTGTGTGGCTCGGGACAAGTCACTTAACCTCTTTGAGCCTCAGTTTCCTCATCTTCAAAACAGTGATGAAAACAGCACCTACCTCACGAGGTAATTTTGGAGATTCAATGAGATAAATAAGTATCTGGCATGGAATAACTACTCATCGGCTAGAGTAAATCTTTTTGACTTGATTTTTTTTCCATTTAAGCTTATATCATTATCACTGTTGCTGTGACCGAAAAGTGTCAAAAACCTCATTTTCAATAGCTGTGTGATGTAATATGACATGGGG
>NW_011888902.1:2462557-2467457 GCF_000151845.1 Pteropus vampyrus
CACCACCTGTCACTGGGAGCTCGTGAGCTGTCAGAGAGCTTGCATGTAGAAGCGCCTGCTTGTTTTCAGGTGTAATGCTAGGCCCTCCACACAGCAGCCCTGCAAAGGTGATTTTCTTCTACTTCGAGATGGAAAAATCAGTCCGGTGTGGTTACACAGACGAGCTAGGATGTGAAAGCAGATTGATGGAACTTTCTTCTATGAGGTCACAAGTCCTGGCCTTAGCACGACCCCAAACCTCAAAATTTATGAAAGATTATATCTCACTATTTGTTTAACAATCAAAATCAATTTTACTAATATGGAGAGACTAGAGGGTATATCAATAGTGCTTCATGAATAGTATCATTTTTTTTTTTTTCCCTGAAGCTCAGGCTCCATCTCTATTTTACTGCCCAGTGTAGTCTTTCGATCTGTTAGCATTGTCAAAATGAAGCCTTAACCGGCTTGCTTTAATGCGTGACCTAGATTAACATGAATTGTTATATCAATTGCCTCTATAAAGGCTGCTAAAAGATGTGAAAGGCATTTAAGTAAGTGAAACATCTCCAACTCACCTCAAAGCTATTAATTAATTCGTATGAGAAACTCTATAAAGACAGAAAAATTCAGTTTCTTTATTCTTCTTCATAGACTGGAATATAAATCTTAGTCATCCCAGGCTAGCTGATAAATCCATTCTTTAACATGCCCACATGATTTATACCTCTATTTTATATTTTCTGGAATACTAGAGTTTGGCCCACAGTTAGATATGAACATAAGCAAATCAGGCAGTAAGGCTTGTAATGACCAATTCACACACGAAACTGCCTATTTGTAGTTAGCGAATGAAGATGTCCTATAAATGATTTAGGGCAGGATTGGCTAAGTTTAGAACTCACTCAAACTTTGTTGGTTTCAAGTTGTGAACCAAACTTTAGTCATTGGGTTTATATGTTTTTTTTTTTCCTTTTTACTATTGGAAAGTAGGATTTTCTATTTCTAAGAAAATCAGTAATAAAAATCTTCTTAGACATTTAAATTGCTTCACAAAATGTTTTGATGAGTTAAGTATAAATGGAAAAGAAACATAAGGCTTACATTTCCCTTAAACTCACAAGGGACGTAAATAAAGGGAAAATGTTCATGGAAACATATTTGGGAACACGCTCGAACTTCGAAAAATAGTGAGGGACATTTGATGAGCCCAAATGCAGCTGGATCTTGATCATCTGTGACTCTTTTTCAAAGATAATAGATTATAAATAAAAACATATATTAATAATTCACATAAGGGATGATAGGAATGGAAGAGAAAAATCCCTCTGTGTTAGTCATCCAGCGGAAAAAATTCTCAGACAGACTCGAAAAACTAAAACATGAGCAAAACTGCAAAGCTTCATCGCTCACATAACACAGTTGCTTTTCCTATGAAACACAACAGAATTACAAAATCCAGGTGATTCAAGTATTGAGGAGTACCTGAGTACCAGGTATGCCCGTCATACTGGATTGGTTCCTATACCCACGCGACCCTATCTGCACACGAGAACCTTTTCCATCAGAATATATGAGATTGCACGCAAACGCATTTTTATCCAAACTTTAAAATCTTTAGAAAAAACTACAATTAAGAACTCTCAAAATATACCTGTGTCATAAAAAAGCAATAAAGAAAACTGACATTTGGCCCTCATCCCAGACGTCTCCCTCTTGAGTCAATACAGGCGTCATGCTTTCATGCGACTGTAGACTCGATAAATTACGATAAAAGCTTTGATCCAAAAACTCACATTGGTGATTCTTCGGTCGGGATTTCAGAGCTGTGGATGGCAGGGCTTTAAAATAACCTACACTTTGGGGAGGCCCTCAGGGGAATCCAATGAGTTAGCATTATCGAATATCATGGGCAAGGGCTAGTTCAAGTTTCCTTCCGGAAATAAACCACAGCCTTACTCATTGGCACGAATACAGCTCATTCTCTCTTATGTTCACTGATTTAATATATAATTTTCGTACACCTACTACGGGTGCTGAGCATAATACCAAACTAGGCAGTACAGAGGGTGCTTCCTGGAGTATAATAAAAATACATATTTGGTCTTTGTCCCCAGTTCTTGGCACAGAGCCCCTAAGACCTTTGGAACTCCCCAAGAGACTTTCCCAAGTGTCTTTTGTAATTCATAATGAGCCCCCGCTACCATACCTGAGTTTACGCTGCCCAGGTGACTCACTCGTGGTGGTCTGTCAGTTTCCAGGGAGGGGCTGGCTACTCCAGAAATTATACCAGGTACCCCGTTAGACATTGGAACTCACAGCCTCACTCCCTGACCTCCAGAGAGAGGAAAGGAACTGGAGATCTTATTTAATCATTATTGCTTAATTAGCGATTTAATCAACTGTGCCTATGGAATGAACCCCCAGATAAAAACTCTGACAAGGCTCGTGTAGCTTGCAGGGTGCTGGGAGGGTGGCACATCTGGTGAGGACAGGGGCGTTCTGTACCCTGACCCACTTTCCACTTGGCTGTGTCCTTTGTGACAAAACTATACTGTTACACACAGCGCTTGCAGTGAGCTCCGTGAGTGGGTCCAGAGACTTAGCAGAGAGGAAGAAGGGGCATAGGATCCCCTGAGTCTGCTGTCAAGACAGCTGGTCAGAGCTGCAAGCAGCCTGAGGACCTGGGACTTGTACTCGGCATCTCAAATGGGGACAGTCTTATGTGACTGAGCTCCTAACCTGTGGGGTCCGTGCTGTGGGATAAGCTCAAATTAGCGTCTTCCCAGTTGTTCTCTGACCCGTGAGTCCTGAGGCAGAGGAGGCAGAGAGACGGAGCTCCAACCGGCTGAAAACTGGGGTCTGAAAAGAGCAACTGCACCCCAGTTTTCTGCTAGTGCAGACCTTCGGCCCTTTGTGGAAAAATCATAAAAAATGAAAAATAAATGAAAAAAAACAGAATATCATATCAGAACCTTATAAGAATATACGTGAACATTGTTTATTAGGAAAAAGAAGAAACTTTTTTTTTTTTTTTAATGTTCACCATTATCAATAGGATTAAAGAAGATGTGATATCTTGAAAGAGGAAAAGAAATTCCATCGGGAGAAAATAAGACACCCTCAGGAAGATGCTTAGAGAGAGAAAACATCCCTTTCTGAAACCTTTCATGCCTGGCAATTAAAACTGTTCCTAGCAAAAAAAGCACAAAAAGATTCTTCTGGCAAGTAGATGTTCCTCTCAGGTCCTAGAAATAAATGGATGGTCAATGAAAGTGTTCGATGGTGAGGAATCTTCATATTTTTCACTGATAAATATTTAATGGGAATTTGGGGGAGTTTGCGTTAAGAAGCTGCTGGCCAGGTGACTATATATTCACGAATTTTCTCTTTTAGCTCTGAATAGTATCTTCAGGCAAAAGCAAACGTTTTTGTCTGGTGCAGAACATGGGTAAGAGTCCAAAGAGGTCAAGGTCGGTGGTATTTGGCCGGTATCCGCCTCTCTGACACCGTTATTGTCCACCGAGGCCGGACAGGGGCCTGGCCCTGATGATTCTGACAACTTGGCTAAGTACAAACTGATACCTTTTTCTCTCAGGCTAGTGAGGAAAACCCTGAGGAGGAGGGATTTGGGGTCACTACATTGAGTCTTGGATATTATATCTATGCAATTAGAATACTATGACCCTTGCCGAACTTAGTCAAGGCTGCTCTGAACACAAACTGAGATGCTAATCACTCTTGGGTCAAAATCACTGAAACACGAAATATCTTTCTATAGAACCTAAAATGAAGCGGTAAAGCTAATTTTAAGAAGGTGCTTAGCCTATGACCTCAGAATCCCAGGTTAAGCACTCTCGTCAACAACCACACATCAAAAATAAATAAAACGTCAGGGCACATTATTCTTCTCTTAAATCTAACCAACTGAAACATTAAAATTCTGATCACCGAATGGGAAAAATACACACTGATCCAATTGTGTACGTTCATCAACGAGAAGGAAAATTAAACCTAAATGAAAAAATTTTCTAAATCGGCGTTTTTCTCTAGTATTGACTATATTTTCCCATTGCTTAAAGAAAAGGATCTGGCTTTGTTTGTTTTGTGAATGCAATTACGGTGGAACACACTGCAAGAAAAGGAATGTAGCATGAGGATTATCAGACTAAGGCACACAGCTTGAAAACTACCTCTTATACCTTTGGACTGAGGACAGCTGCCAATAATGGCAAAAACGATATCCGAGGTCTCTGGATAAGGGTTATTATTCTTGCACCTGGGATTTTGTCACTTATTTGGTTGAACTGAGTACAACTGGCTACACTGATTTCATTTCTAGTTTCCTATAATTATGTTCATGCTTTGACTTCAAAAAATATTTTTAAGGAATGAGTAAATTCAGCTATTCTTGTAGCACTCAAAGAAATTAGGTACTACTTGGAGGAACAATAAGTCACAAAGAACACTCTTTGCAAGGCTGATCTTTGTTAATCGGAGGAGGAACTGTAAGTAACATTTTTTTAAAAATTAAAGATAGTAATATTAATAATATTATATGGGCCAATGAGCCTCTTACAGTTTGGAATATTTTGAAAAGGATTCATCATGTAATCGGCAACAACGCTAGGTGCTTTAAAAAGAGAATCGAATGAGGCTTCTATTTGCTCTGCCTGAAATGACACAGATAAACAATGAGAGGGCACAAAGGCATACAGTGACCTTGGAAAAATATGAACAAAACAATATTGACGATTGAAAAGCCCTGTTCTTCTACTGCAATATCTCCTGGTGCGAAATCGATCCATTGGTTCCTCTTCAGAGATGAAAAAAGTTGAAACCTCTTTGTCTTCAAAAGACTCCCTCTCTTGGTTTGAAACTGTTACACTTTCCAATCCACAAATAGTTCTTTGAATATTTG
>NW_011888902.1:2467507-2471883 GCF_000151845.1 Pteropus vampyrus
ATGTAATCGGCAACAACGCTAGGTGCTTTAAAAAGAGAATCGAATGAGGCTTCTATTTGCTCTGCCTGAAATGACACAGATAAACAATGAGAGGGCACAAAGGCATACAGTGACCTTGGAAAAATATGAACAAAACAATATTGACGATTGAAAAGCCCAGTTCTTCTACTGCAATATCTCCTGGTGCGAAATCGATCCATTGGTTCCTCTTCAGAGATGAAAAAAGTTGAAACCTCTTTGTCTTCAAAAGACTCCCTCTCTTGGTTTGAAACTGTTACACTTTCCAATCCACAAATAGTTCTTTGAATATTTGCGCCCAAATTAAAATAACCTTTATTTTATCATGCTAACAGATATGCAACATATCCTCTTGGTGAAAAGACACTATACCGAAACAAAACCAGAATTCATTAGCAGCCCAGCAATTTAATTTCATTTCCTCTCCCTATACCAAAAGTTATAGTTATAAAATTTTAAAGTTCTCTTAGCTGAGAAAGTTTTCTTCCTAGTCACTGTTTACTTTGCACATAACCCGGAAAAGATTGTTGGCTGCAATTCTTGCGGTGTTACTAAAATATTTCTTTAATGTCCCAAGCTAATAGAGTATACATGAATAGATGACTAAGACAGAAGCTGGCTTTTCATATTGTACTTTGTCACATAGTATACAGGGATTCAAAATTTGGCAGGTTTTAGTAAACGCTGCACACACTACAAGAGCCTAAGAGTCTGGATTCTCTTTACCTCCTTTTGCACAATTTCCCTACTGTTCTACATTTAATTTAATTTCCTAATTCAAGCTTATGGTTGTTCCAAAACACAGAAATCCAACTATAATTCACATATTTTGGTAAGAAAATAGACCATGTGATCTACGAGCACATTTTCATCAATTATATTGGTCAACAAGAAAAGATGCTATTGAATAACAATTAAGTATTCAGTTATCTGAATCGGAAAATCGAACTCATTTTTACTGAAGGGCTTAGAAACAAATGTTCTAAGTAATTACTTGTCATTGTTGTCTCAGTCGACACCTTTAAGAGGTTCCAAAATATTTCCAGAGTAAGAGAATGACTTAGAAAATTCATGTGGAATTACTACTGGAGGCTTTTAAGTAATTTATTGGTTTATTGTGTCAAACATTATTAATTATATCAAGGTACTATGCTTCAGTGAATAAGTCTTGAGCAAGTATCTAAAATTTTGCTTCCAAACTCTTACTCTAATATTCCATCATCAGATCTCGAAATTTATGTCTTCGAGTTGAGAAAATAAAGTTGTTTCTGAAAACCTAAAGCAAATGCAGAGAACTACAACGTTAAAAACTCCACGGACTAACTACCTTTGGATGTAGATCTCTTTATCTCATGCTATCTATAGATTTTACTGATTAAGAATTTAGTTCATCTATTATATTCACAAGGAGAAAAAAAGGAATGTGTTCACAATCTAGGCTCTTATAAATTTTGCGTATGTACAGTGGATTCTTGTTTAGCAGTGGTATACATCATTTATAAAAAAGACAACATTTGGACATTCATTCGACAGATGCCAGCCAGCGGCTAAACCACATGACTTTGACAGAGATGTCCTGTATGGGGTTTACCTTCTGAAGGGGGTCAGGGTCATATAACCAGCCAATACACCAATAAATTAAGTAATTATACAAATTAAGAAACGCTCCGAGGAACCTAACAGGAGTCTGAGGTAAAAGAAATCATTGGAAAGAGGAGAAAGACTCGCTTATATTAAGTGATCAGGGATTACCTCTTTGATGAGTTGCCTAAAAGCCCTGGAAATATGAAATGTCAGCCATATGCAGAGCTTAGACAAGAGTGTATTAGGTAGAGGAAACTGTTTATTCAGACCATGAGGTGCGAAAGAGCTTGACATGTTCTAGTAATCAAAACCCATTAAAAATATGTGGAGGCACATGATGAGCTAGGGGTTAAGTGTTAAAAGAATTTGTTAACAGCTAGTCAAAGGATGCCTTGTAAAGACGGTGTATTGAATTCACGTTTTGACTCACTTCTTTATTCTAAGTATGAAACAATAGTTAATGAAACAGAAAAGGAAGTAGGAGGAAATAAAAAGATAGGGTGGCTCAAAGAAAAGATAAACATCTCTTGGACCAGCGCTGTTAGCGAGACCGGATGGGGCCGCGTCACCGGTGGACTCCTGGTCTGCAGGCTGGAAGTGATGACTGGCAATCTGGCTCAGTGGAGTGGAGGAGACTCATCGGAAAGCCTGCGGGTGAGGCAGGATCCCAGAGCGAGGCTCGCTACTTGTATCAAGGAACGGAGCGATGCTTCCCCCGTAACATGAAGAGGACCAGAACAAAGGGTGCTGACCACTGCTCGAAGCTACAGCTTTTGTAAAATAAGTTGCATATCCAAGAGCCAAGAGGACAGACAAAACATCCTGGCCAGGACCCAAACAGTGCTTCCCTGGCTAGGGAACTAAAATTTTATCACAAATGATAAGGAATCCTGAGCGGCTTTTATATTACCTAGTTTAAACTTGGAGCACGAGGAGCTGAGAGGTCACCACGAAGTTGCTAGATTGAACGTTCAGAGAGAGAAAGAATACGAGACACCCCAAATAAGAAATAAATCAGCAAGCTAAAACCCTAAAAACTCAGAGAGATGAAAAACTCAGTAATAGAGGAATTAAAGAACAGAAGAGACATGCTATGTAGAAAGCAAATAGCAAAATGGCAGATGTAAATCCTACCTTAATAGTAATTGCATTCAATGTCAATTGAACACTCCAATGAAAAGTCAGAGATTACCGGAATAATTAAGACAGTGATCCAACTAGACGCTGTCGACACTTTAAATTCAAAGATGTAAGAAGCTGAAAATAAAAAGATGAAAAAAATATATGCCATGTCATTAGTAACCAAAAGAGAGCTGAAGTGGTTATACTATATCAGACAAAACACAAGACTTTAAGACAAATTGTTAACGGAGACAAAGAAGGACATTTCATGATGAAAAAAAAAGGGTTATTCCATCAAGAAGATGTAACAGTTATAAACCTAACAGCAGAGCCCCCCAAAACATGAAGCAGAATAGAAGGAACAGAGACAATTCGACAATAGTACTTGGTGACTTCAACAGCCCACTTTCGATAATGGGTCAACAGCTAGACAGAAAGTCATAAGGATACAGAATATCTGGAAAACATAAAACAGAAGTAAGGTATATAGGTGAAGATACTCACAGAAAGTGAAGCATAAGACAGAGATTGAAAATAAAAGAAAAAAAATAAGAGAAAACTTCACTGTCAATGGATTCCAGAACATTTTTAGAATGGAGGGACAGAGATTTCAAGTAATAAGGTCCACACCTAGATATATTATCATTATTTTTCAGTACGTTGGGAGCAAAGAGTAGGTCTTATGAGGTTCTGTGTAGGAGATGAACGATATTGCAGTTGGCAAAATATTAGGAATCTGATTTTTTTTTTTTTACTTTTGATCAACATTACTAAAAACTAGAGATGATTGAGCAAGGTTTTCAAAATGCTAAAGGAAGATAATTTCTAACCTAGAATTCTAGAACTAGTTTAGCTAAAAATTAAGTGTGATGGTTAAATAAAGACATTTCAAAACAAGTAGGGTCTCAAAAGTAAATTTCCATTGCACCTTCTCTCAAGACCCTACCAGAGAATGTTATCTACTAAAATGATACTTTCTTGAGAAGAAGGAATACATGGATGCAGGAAATGGGAGATCAAATGTAGGAAATCTCAGGGGAGCACTAAAGATCAAAGGTGACTGTGACCGTGGTGTACCGGGATAGATAGTCCATATTGGGGCAGATCAGAAACCTCCAACAAAGGTTTCTGAAGAAAGATGACATGAGCGGAATCACTGAATTTTCTGAACGCACTGCAGAGAGAGCTAGACAACTGGCATAACGATGATTTTTGCAATTTAAGAAAAATGAGCACACGAAAAAATAAGGTAATGATTCATTATAGAAAAAAAAGTTGCGCAGAAAACAGTACTCAGAGTCTACTGAATGCTGTAGCTGTAAAACACATTTACAGAGCCTATTTACATTTGCATAGAAACACGTTTACATAACAATATTAATTTTGCCAACATTATGAGGTAGGTATAATGATAACCAGAGGATGGGGAGATTGGAAGAGCATATGGCCAGGTCCGTGTGTGCGCGCACGCGCGCGCATGCGCTTCGGTGGGGAGGGCCTTGGTGGTAGATTATATTAAGGCTTTGCAAACAGTCACTCTTCTCGTCTTCTGGCCCACTGGTGTGCACTTGGCCACGCAGTGTGCGCTTGGCCACGCGATGTGCTTTAGCCAATGGAATCTGTGCAGTGACGTGAGCAGAGGCTACGTATGC
>NW_011888902.1:2471933-2478504 GCF_000151845.1 Pteropus vampyrus
GTGGATTCTTGTTTAGCAGTGGTATACATCATTTATAAAAAAGACAACATTTGGACATTCATTCGACAGATGCCAGCCAGCGGCTAAACCACATGTCTTTGACAGAGATGTCCTGTATGGGGTTTACCTTCTGAAGGGGGTCAGGGTCATATAACCAGCCAATATACCAATAAATTAAGTAATTATACAAATTAAGAAACGCTCCGAGGAACCTAACAGGAGTCTGAGGTAAAAGAAATCATTGGAAAGAGGAGAAAGACTCGCTTATATTAAGTGATCAGGGATTACCTCTTTGATGAGTTGCCTAAAAGCCCTGGAAATATGAAATGTCAGCCATATGCAGAGCTTAGACAAGAGTGTATTAGGTAGAGGAAACTGTTTATTCAGACCATGAGGTGCGAAAGAGCTTGACATGTTCTAGTAATCAAAACCCATTAAAAATATGTGGAGGCACATGATGAGCTAGGGGTTAAGTGTTAAAAGAATTTGTTAACAGCTAGTCAAAGGATGCCTTGTAAAGACGGTGTATTGAATTCACGTTTTGACTCACTTCTTTATTCTAAGTATGAAACAATAGTTAATGAAACAGAAAAGGAAGTAGGAGGAAATAAAAAGATAGGGTGGCTCAAAGAAAAGATAAACATCTCTTGGACCAGCGCTGTTAGCGAGACCGGATGGGGCCGCGTCACCGGTGGACTCCTGGTCTGCAGGCTGGAAGTGATGACTGGCAATCTGGCTCAGTGGAGTGGAGGAGACTCATCGGAAAGGCTGCGGGTGAGGCAGGACCCCAGAGCGAGGCTCGCTACTTGTATCAAGGAACGGAGCGATGCTTCCCCCGTAACATGAAGAGGACCAGAACAAAGGGTGCTGACCACTGCTCGAAGCTACAGCTTTTGTAAAATAAGTTGCATATCCAAGAGCCAAGAGGACAGACAAAACATCCTGGCCAGGACCCAAACAGTGCTTCCCTGGCTAGGGAACTAAAATTTTATCACAAATGATAAGGAATCCTGAGCGGCTTTTATATTACCTAGTTTAAACTTGGAGCACGAGGAGCTGAGAGGTCACCACGAAGTTGCTAGATTGAACGTTCAGAGAGAGAAAGAATACGAGACACCCCAAATAAGAAATAAATCAGCAAGCTAAAACCCTAAAAACTCAGAGAGATGAAAAACTCAGTAATAGAGGAATTAAAGAACAGAAGAGACATGCTATGTAGAAAGCAAATAGCAAAATGGCAGATGTAAATCCTACCTTAATAGTAATTGCATTCAATGTCAATTGAACACTCCAATGAAAAGTCAGAGATTACCGGAATAATTAAGACAGTGATCCAACTAGACGCTGTCGACACTTTAAATTCAAAGATGTAAGAAGCTGAAAATAAAAAGATGAAAAAAATATATGCCATGTCATTAGTAACCAAAAGAGAGCTGAAGTGGTTATACTATATCAGACAAAACACAAGACTTTAAGACAAATTGTTAACGGAGACAAAGAAGGACATTTCATGATGAAAAAAAAAGGGTTATTCCATCAAGAAGATGTAACAGTTATAAACCTAACAGCAGAGCCCCCCAAAACATGAAGCAGAATAGAAGGAACAGAGACAATTCGACAATAGTACTTGGTGACTTCAACAGCCCACTTTCGATAATGGGTCAACAGCTAGACAGAAAGTCATAAGGATACAGAATATCTGGAAAACATAAAACAGAAGTAAGGTATATAGGTGAAGATACTCACAGAAAGTGAAGCATAAGACAGAGATTGAAAATAAAAGAAAAAAAATAAGAGAAAACTTCACTGTCAATGGATTCCAGAACATTTTTAGAATGGAGGGACAGAGATTTCAAGTAATAAGGTCCACACCTAGATATATTATCATTATTTTTCAGTACGTTGGGAGCAAAGAGTAGGTCTTATGAGGTTCTGTGTAGGAGATGAACGATATTGCAGTTGGCAAAATATTAGGAATCTGATTTTTTTTTTTTTACTTTTGATCAACATTACTAAAAACTAGAGATGATTGAGCAAGGTTTTCAAAATGCTAAAGGAAGATAATTTCTAACCTAGAATTCTAGAACTAGTTTAGCTAAAAATTAAGTGTGATGGTTAAATAAAGACATTTCAAAACAAGTAGGGTCTCAAAAGTAAATTTCCATTGCACCTTCTCTCAAGACCCTACCAGAGAATGTTATCTACTAAAATGATACTTTCTTGAGAAGAAGGAATACATGGATGCAGGAAATGGGAGAGCAAATGTAGGAAATCTCAGGGGAGCACTAAAGATCAAAGGTGACTGTGACCGTGGTGTACCGGGATAGATAGTCCATATTGGGGCAGATCAGAAACCTCCAACAAAGGTTTCTGAAGAAAGATGACATGAGCGGAATCACTGAATTTTCTGAACGCACTGCAGAGAGAGCTAGACAACTGGCATAACGATGATTTTTGCAATTTAAGAAAAATGAGCACACGAAAAAATAAGGTAATTATTCATTATAGAAAAAAAAGTTGCGCAGAAAACAGTACTCAGAGTCTACTGAATGCTGTAGCTGTAAAACACATTTACAGAGCCTATTTACATTTGCATAGAAACACGTTTACATAACAATATTAATTTTGCCAACATTATGAGGTAGGTATAATGATAACCGGAGGATGGGGAGATTGGAAGAGCATATGGCCAGGTCCGTGTGCATGCGCTTCGGTGGGGAGGGCCTTGGTGGTAGATTATATTAAGGCTTTGCAAACAGTCACTCTTCTTGTCTTCTGGCCCACTGGTGTGCACTTGGCCACGCAGTGTGCGCTTGGCCACGCGATGTGCTTTAGCCAATGGAATCTGTGCAGTGACGTGAGCAGAGGCTACGTATGCACCCATGTGGCTTATTTCAGCCTCTTACATGTATCTCCGCCTGAGAAAGGCATTCCCTGAGTACTGACTGGTCCCCGAAGGGCCCATGGAACAGACCTGAATCGAACCCCACATCCCGAGGCATGGCTGCCTGAGACAAACTGTGGACTCCCAGCTGAGAAATAAACATTTGATTTTATAATAACTGAAATTTGGAGCTTCTTGGTTATGCAGCATTATTGTAGCAAAGCCTGATTTAAAAAAAAGTCACCCAGATCCACCCCCTTGACTTTTAACTTTTTTCATCATGAGAACAGAGTAGATTATAATTAAATAATTTAAAAATCAAGAAAACGAGATGTGAAAGTGTTTATTTTTGGAAAGAGAAAAATAGGGCAAGGAGTGTGGGTTTGGGTAACTGTTTGTTTGTTTTTTTTTAAAATAAACCTGGTCAAACTATTTGATCCTTTATACTATGTAAGTGTATAATTGATAAAAAAAAATAACTTTAAAAACGAAGAAAGAAAACAGTAAAATATCCACACATAATAGTAGTAACTAACCACAACTGAAAGATAAAACAAGATATCTTCTGAGAATTTTTCAGAATTGAATTGAAAAGTGATCTGAGTCCTCGTGAGGAAATTCAAATATCAATAAGTAGTTTTCGTTTCTTGAGCTGTTTCAACTCTTTTCTAAACTATTCTCTCTCCTTTCAGTGATCCCTATTGGTCTCCTTAAAATTTTTATACCACCTAATTTTCTATCACTTATTCTCTTAACATCTTTTTTCTCAAAACTTAGATCAAAGTCCTCTCCATATGTTATTTGATTCTCTTCATTCTTCCTATGTACTCTCTTTAGTCCTTTGTAGTTTTCTGGAGGACTTTTCCCAGTCGGATGTGACAGACCACATCACAGAAAGAACAATGAAATTGATTAGGGTTATTTCAAGGTAGAGTTGGGAGTATATGATAGTCATATTTAAATATTTCTTGTGAGTACCAGTAACAGCTAACTCTGGCTGTTGGGACAGGACTACCTAGTTACAAAACAGCGATCGGAAGAGTTTGAACACCTTGGGAGAAACATGAAGCCCCAGCCTTCAGCTAGCCCTAAGGTTCTTTACTCCACTTACATTAGTGACAGTCCTAATCCTTAATCCTCAGAGCAGCCTGCTCAGTAAAATCACAGAACAAGGTCCTGATTAAATACAGCTGTATAACTACCCCAAATGCAGGTTTAACAACAATCTTCTTGTCATCACTCAAAGATATTGTAAAACCTTAACACGAAAGGTTACAATTAATTATTTGTAATGTCCTAAATCCCTTTACTGAATCTCTAAAGCTCCCACACGTTTTTAACCCTCACTCTCTAATAAGTACTTAAAAAGAGAATCCTAGAAGTTAGAAGAATTAATTAGAAGAATCCCCGGCCTGGCTTTCTTGTCTTAGCTGCCTTACACAGCCTCCTCTCTGCAAGCCTCTTCTTTGCCATGCCTTCCCTTAACCTTTCCTATGGCACCATCTTTCCCGATAAACCTGTGAAATGGACCGTTCCCCAGAGGAGTGAGGAAGCGGAGCATCAGCCCTTCCCGACCTCAGAGACAAACTAGATTGTGCTGATGGTTCTTCTCTTCCTTTAGAATAGAATAACATCGTTGCCTGCAACCCTACTTGCTTCACATGTCTGTAACAACATTTTCTGGGAGGCCAGCCCTTCGAGACCCAGGATAAAAAGCTTCCCAGGGACCAGTCAAGAAAACAGAGTAGACCTGCTTGAAAGGACATCTCTTCTAGGTTTGAGTTTCTGCCAGAGGTCTCTTCTTTTTATAATATAATTCGATGCAAGATAAAAGAATGTTCTTTAAAACCTAATCGATTTGGGTTTGAATATTTCATAAATTTAGAGCTTAAGTTTTCAGTTTTGGGTGTTCCTTATAAAAGCTGCTTTTTAAGAAAATTGGACCCGTTGACTTTCTGGACGTTGCATAGATTTTATGAGGTATGATGATGAGTAAGCCATAAAAGCATAAGGCTTTACAGATTCTATTTCCTATTAAATGCACATCAGTTTAAAACGGAGGAAAGAATTGGACTGTACAATATGTCTTTCAAATTTTGCTCAATCTAGATATTTGGAAACTGGTTTAAGGTGTTAGCCAAACCAAAAATGTAGTTAAATTCACCCAATTCTGATTTATACCACATATTTAAGCCCACTTCCCATTGAGTTGCTTCCCAGAGTGTGCTTGTCTGTTGATTACTTTAAAATATAGACCAAGTTCGGCAAAACATTATATAAACAGAAGGGAATTATTCTGTTCTCCTGCATTAAACTGAAACACTACCCAACATTTAATTTCTACTCCATATCATCTGCCTTATTTTTTGATGTAGGTCAAAAACAAATATTTTTTAAGTAAAATCATTTGTGAACCATTGTTTCATATTATAATCAAAACACTCTTTGATCTGTACCTGGGAAAGATTTAAAGTTATTCTGAATGTTGTTTTAATGCCTCCGACCTCACTTTCAAGTTTCACTGGAATATTACCATAAAACTAAGATGTACATAAACATATTGATTTATTCAACAGCGGGCAATCACAGTTCAACCATATTATTTAATTTCATCTCTGACAAATATAGTGATAGCAGAAAACCTATGTATTTTCTCCATTCCAACATTATTATGTAGAGCAAATATGAAAGGTTAGTAACTAAATGTTTGCCGTGAATATCATTTTGGCCAACGTTCTCGAGTGAATTTTAAGTCTTTAAGAGATGAACTGCAGTATATTGTGTCCAGTTTGGTTTAAATAATCACCCCGAAAGTTCAGATCAGTATCTGAACTTTATCCAAACTATCCAAACTTCCTTTAGTTTGTGATTCAAGTCTGCAAATCTCTTGAGAACAGATGCTCTTGTAGCTTTCCCTCACTTCCTGTTTCATTGTGAGGAGATTTCCACAGAAATTCCGACACGCAGCCCCAGAAGTCTGAATGCACGATGCCTGGGGACCTTCTCTCCCATTCAAATCAAAATTGGTTATTGCCTTCATCCCCTGGAAAATTCAGTTCTTGCCTTTCTTAGTATCCAATCCCTCAGGGCCTTAGCTGCTGTTGGGGCTCCAGTTTCTGCGCTGACCTTTGCCTCATCTAGACACCCCTTCATTGTCTGCGATTGCCCAGGCTCTGAATTCACATGATAAATATACCTTGAGCACTTTCTATGTGGCTCACACTGTTATATGTACTGGGTTTATAGCAGGAAACAGAGCAGGGGGTGGAAATTTTGTTCTCAGGGAATGAAACTCTCATGGGGGTAAAGGATGAGCGAGCATCATCATCGTCATTGGCATCGTCATCATCATCGTCGTCTAGACTACATTAGATGGTTCCAAGTAGTATAGGGGAAAATAAAGCAGAAGGATAGGGGAAAGTCCTGGGGGGAGGTGGAGTAGAAATAGGAGGTGTCGTGGTAGATGTCACCGAGAAGGTGACCCTTGAACAAAGGCCTGAGGAGGTGAGGGTGTGCTCGCGTGCTGCCTGGAGGAAGGCCACTCCAGGCGCAGGGAAGAGCATCTGAGAAAGCTGGGAGACGGGCATGTGCCTGGTGGGCCTCCATCCTGCTTTTCTTCTCACTCAACACATTGTCTATGCCCATGGACTAAGGGATCAATATGTTCATCACTCCCAAATCTGAGTT
>NW_011888902.1:2479444-2488142 GCF_000151845.1 Pteropus vampyrus
GAGAGAAGCTGTATCTGTCTTTTTATTGGGAAAGTAAAAGCTTTCCCCAAATTTCCCCTTATGTCTCATTACCCACAAACAGACTTCTTTGTAAGTCTCATTGCTTCAAAGTAGGTTAATGACCAGGCCTGGCAATAAGAACCGTTGAGAAAGCTATAATCTAACACTCAGCCTCCTATATTGGAAATAGGCAGGGGCGAGCCAAACAATATCATCTCACAAGCTGGTCCTCCGCTTATTCCATGAACACACCAAGCTAATCCTTCCTTGAAGGCCTTTGCATGAGTTATTCTCATTGCCAGGAACGTTGTTCCCTCCCATAACTTCTCATGACTGCTTCCTTTCTGTGATCCAGTTCTCGTTTTGGATGGCATCCCCTCAAAGAGACTCTCTTTGATTACTCTCCCTGAACTTGCCCCCCAAACCCTAAAATTACTCTCTATTCCATTACACTGGTATATTTTAAAGCACTTAGAATGAGTAGGATGGCAGAATGGCAGAGCAACAAGTTCCCCACCCCCACAAAGATGAAGACGTAGAAAAAGGAAATTATACATTAGCTGAAGAAGAGACCAAAAAATCAAGAATGTTAGCTTCCCTTCTATCCAATAGCCACGCTGCCATGTCCACACTCCCCACCTCCTTTCATATTCTCCAGTTTCCTTTCCAGATCTGGATGTGACTGACCATTCTGGGGGTGTTGAGAAGATGACATAGAGATCGCCTAAAAGGTGATGCCTGAGCTGACCCATTGCCAGAGAATAACTGTTTCAAAAGGACAGCTTGCTTCTGGCATTATATGTTAAAACTGAGACTTTTCAGCCTCCAAAGCCTACATGTTTGGCATGAAAAGTAGAAATCTGGCATTTTTAACGCTCGTATGTCCACAAGCTAGATTGCTAGAATATGCTAGGAGTCCCAAATTGGTGTCCACTCCAGAATATTTGGCCCAGGAAAATATATATTCTCATGCCGCAGGAAGTTGGTTTGCAAAATGAAGGCTGAACTGGAGCCAAAAAGCAAGCAGCATTTGCCAGAGTGTAGATGAAATACGATAGTTTGCTGCACACAGTTTCTTTTTAAAAGTTATTTGCAGCTGCCACGACACATCTTTAAAGTTGTAATATGCAGAACTGTTATTTAGGAATTCCAACAGAGGGAAACAAATCTCAATTGTTTACATTTAAACATGATGTAGCGAGATACTAAATGTAAACATTACAGATTGGACAAAGCGATGCATGTGAAGCGTGGTTCAAATCACAGCATAGGCTTAAATGGTCCAGAGCAAAAGCAGAAATTTTCATAGCAAAGTTATATTTACTATTATTATCTAATAGACTTTCTTACAGTGCGTTGGAGAAAATATATTGTCTTAGAAAGTATTTATGTCAAAGTAATATGATGATGGAAATCCGTCGCTTTTAAAAGGAAGTTTTTAATTCTTAACAGATAATAGTAATCTTATGCTTTTATTCCCTTTGAAGAAACCTGATTATAGAAATTCATCATAGAAAATTTACTAGTTAAAAAATAGGATTAAATGTTTAATTTTAAAAGTTAGAAACTACGCGTAACCAGGACTAGACTATTAAAATGGAATAAAATTTGGCAAGTAGATAGGAAATAGGGTGTCTGAAGAAATGAAGAGTTCAAAAAAAGTAAAAGATAAGTTCGTAAAGAGCGAAATTCAGAAAACAAAGGGGAGAGATTTTTAATTTTATTTTTCGTTTCTTCTAGTCAAGAATAACTTTGAGAGTGTCAAGATGCAATTTTCAAGGATGAATTTTCCATTCTTTGTGACGTTAGCAGTGATTTAAGGTGCAAAGCGTAGAGGTAAAGTATCAAAGGAAATGGTTTATCCTGGTAAAAAATTTGATTTTTGGTTTTCCATAGAATCCATACTCTTACTTACGAAGGTGGTGGTTAAAGGCAGAAACATCTTTAATCGTCATCAATACCTATCTAGTCACCACCCAAACGAACCTGTCCACTGATTGTTGCTCTTTCCGTGAGATGCTGTTAACTGTAGAAACACAAGCTTTCAGTTTGCTTTTTTGACGGCTCTACGTTGCTCTTCATCTTCAAACATGAAAAGCAGAGCACCTAGTTCTAGAGCCAGACTTCCTGGGTTCAGAAATGGCTCTCTCACTCAGTCACCACGTGACCTTAGGCAAGTCATTTCCCACCTTTTGCCACAGTTTCCTCCCCTGCACGATAGAAGTGATGAAGTAATGCCTCCCATAATGGTATTGATGAGGATTCAATGAGAAAATACAGCTATAGTGCTTCAAATGGTATCTGCGATTCAGTCACTCGGCAGTAAGTCATGGTTACTATTATAATTACCTAATACCATATCCATGGTTGGGGAATAAATAGTAATAAATGCACCACGACTAAATCTGCTTTGCCTGTGCCCATGTAAACAAAGCACACGATCCTTTTGTCGAATTCCGGCCTGTGGTTGTGGCAGAGACATTCAGGCCTCATGAAGTAGTCCACACAGTAGACCAACGCAGTCCCCACATTTGCCAGCCTCCCTTGCAGTCAACTGGGACCACGTAGCTACTATGCTCTGGCCAGTGCACGGGGGAAAGTGATGGAAGCTTCTCAGCCCAGGACGACCCACAGACATTCCCGCTCTCTGTGCCTAAGCCACAGCGCCGTCGGAGGCACGCACTCTCCAGAAGACAAAGTTGCCAGATAAAAAACAGCATCCCGACATGCATCAGACTTTTCATGAATGAGAAAGAAACCCGCGTGAAGCCACCAAGAATTTACAGTTTGTTTGTTACTGTCACAAAGTCTAGCAAAATTGTCATTACTACAGTGATCGAAATGATGCATAGCCCCTTCGGAAAGGAATTAAACACACACACACACACACACACACACACACACACACACACACACACACACACACACACACACATTATTCCAATCTCTTAATAATGTCCAGTGAAATCTGCGATCTCAATAAAAGAACATTCAACACCCCTTCCTCTTCTTAATTTCCCAGCCTGGCACAGCGGCCAATCTGATCCATAGCACTATCATTTAATATCCGATTTGGCGTTATTTCAAACCCGAGGGACGTGTTTTAGTATGGCCTTAACCCTGGGCTGTTTTCGGTAGCTCAACATTTACATATAAATACACTTAGTGAATTTCTGCTGATTCCTCTTGTTGGAGGATGCAGAACACAAAACGATCTGTTCAGACACTAGCTAAGTTCAGGCCTGGTGCTTGCACCTCTCTCCCCGCCAGAGTGTTGCCTCGTGGGTTAACATTTATCCCAGTAGTTCCTCCTTTTGGCAAGATAACATTCTATCATTTCATAGGTTTATATGAGTCGCTAGTGGATGTATATTTAGTGAAGAGATGGATTCACTGCGACAAAGCGGAACTGTTCACTTAGTCTGAAAAGTTCCTGAAGGCCGTCTTGCTCTTCTGAGCCCTGAAAAGTGGGGATAAAAACAAATATGAAATTATCTCGGAAGACCAAAGGTCTGCCCCGCCCTTCCCAAAGTGCTGAGCACATATTTAAAGAAAAAGAAAGTGATGGAGCAGGGCTGGGAGAAGAGAAGTCAAGGAATAGAGCTGTCATGAGGCCGGGAAGGTCCATTGGTCTGTTCCGAGGTTTTTAAGGGCGGACAGCCATAGATCAGAGATTCGCCTTGGGGTCTGTAAGAGTCTTGTGCTTTAAAGCCCAGGAACTCTTAGGAAAGGAAGAATATTAAAGGAATTACCCTGAAAACCTTGTTGGAGAAGGTGTTTTTGGAGCTCAGGATCAAGGTTTCTAAAATGAATCTCCATTGCAAAGGTGTCAATTAAAACATGAGTCAATTAAAAGTTTTACAAGCCATATTTACAAAGTAATATATACACTACGATAGACACAGGCCGCTAAGAGCCCTCACCTCTGATGTTTTAGTGACAAGCCCAAGGGACGGTCATCATTATCCATAAAAATTGTGGCTTTTATAAAAAGAAATAAAACGAAAGGACAAAATATACTTTAAAAGAGTAACGCATTTTAATGATAAAAAATATTGCTCTATGCTGATCTCTTCAGTGTTCACGATACTTGACAGAAGTTGGAAAAATATGTCACTAGAGAATTTTTATAGTCCTTTTCTACCTGAATAACAATAACCATTTAAAAATGGATAAAAGGGATTGTTGCTTGTTTGCTTTTAGGCTAAATTTGCTTTGGTAAAAGACTATGAGAAATATATTAGCAACATGAAATTAAGGAATCGAGTGACTGTGCAGATAATTTCATTTTTATCATAATCGTTTTCACCTAAAATACTAAAATGGTTTTATCTAACATAGTTTTAAAATACCTTTGTAAAATGAATTGCAGAGCTGTCACCTAGACGAGATATTTGTGTGGTGAGCTGCCATAAAACGTAGGAGCAAAGAATTTTCGTGGCTGGAATGAATTATCTAGTTTACCTGCTGACATGCCTTCTTTTCATTTTACCTCTGAGGATGCAAGTTACAGGAAATTATAGCTCTTTGGGGGTATTCTAAGCACTGTGACTTTCTCATGAAGTATACTTCACTACTGAGGTCTCTCTGTTAGGAATTCCTTATTCTTGGTAATCTCCCAGAAGAACAGTCTATACAGTAGACCCCCTTAAAGATGAGGAATAGACTTCAAGACCCCCAGTGGATGTCTGAAACCGCGGATAGCATTAAACCCTGTATGTACTATGTTTTTTCCTATATGTACATACGTGAGATAAAGTTTTATTTATAAAGTATGCACAGTAAGAGATTAACAACAATAGCTAATAATAAGATAGAACAATTATAACAATGCACTGTAATAAGTTACGTGAACGTGCCATTATTAAGTAAAATAAGGGTTACTAGAACACATGCACTGCAATACTGCAACGGGCAATCCGCTAACCGAGACAGCTACTAAGTGACTTAACAAGAGGGCAGTGTACATGGCGTAGAGATGCTGGACAAAGGGATGATTCACATCCTGGACAGATGGAGTGGGACGGTGACAGATGTCATCACCCTCGTCAGAACGGCACGCAATTTAAAACTTATGAATTATTTCTGGAATGTTCCCTTTAATTTTTTTTCGAACGGTGATTGACCGTGGATAACCAAACCTACAGGAAGTGAAGCTGCAGATGGGGCAGGGGACGACTATCAAAACATCCTCTGCAGAATCGGGAATTCATTTCACATTCGATTTGTCTTCTATATGTGACTCTGGAAAAGAAATTTATCCTGAAGTTTGCTTAGGCACCGTGATGGTTAACCGTACGTGTCAAATTGGCTGGGCCACCGAGTGCCCAGATCTTTGGTCAAACGTTATTCTGAATGTTTCTGTGACAGTGTTTTGGATGAGATTGCATGAAGCCATTTCAGCAAACAGCAATAGCAGCAAATTTTGAAATATCCCCAAAGGATCACCAACAGCTCTCAGTAATGATAGCACACAACACTCAAAGACTCAAATTGGCTTATTTTATCAAATTAGACAAGACACCATCATGGGACAAGGAAAACTAGTCTGTCACCCACTACCAAGCCCTCCCCAAAGAAGAGATGCAGGGATGAGGGATCTTAAAGGGTTCAGTACTAACCCAAAGTCTTTCTGCTACCTCGAAGAGACTGAGTTATACACGAGTGTATAAATTACCTTTAAAAATACATTTTAATAGTATTTATTGTTTCTGCTAACAAAAAAAAAATGAAGAAATTGGGGTAAACTAAACTTGTTATAGCAATTACATTATATTTCCGTACAACGGAATTTCTTGACAGATTTTAAATTTCGAATCTTTCTATCCTTTGTTTTAATGTCTATTACAAGAGGAAGAAAACCAGATAACCTCAAAGCAAACACCTGAATCTCACATTTCTATGATTCTATGCTTCGTTCAGGAGTGGGGCCATAATAACATCGGGCGATGCCATGGTGGGAGTCGGTGGGCGTAGGAAGATGGTAACATTATTATTTCATGCCTGGGAGAGAAGGGGGCCTATCCATCCCATGAAGGCAAAACAACTAAGAGCTCCAGTAGGAACAGCATTAGGCTTATATTAAATCAGAGGAGACAGTCCTGCAACCTCCCCAGTGTACCACCTGGAGGTAGTTCCCAGGTAGCAGCACGTGTTTGAGGAATCAGAGCAAGGATCCACAAGCTCGCTGAGTTAGTGAGACAGAGATCAGACTTTGGGACGGCCAGAACAGTTAGAATTTTGAAGCAGGGGACTGCAGAGAGCTCAACTACACAGAAAGAAAACTCTGGAGGTTGGTAGACAGGTCCCCTCAAGTCTCTGGCTGAGGACTCGTTTGTACATGTGCGAAAGTAAATTATTACAGACCAGGAAAAGAACAACTAGAAAACAGTAAGCCATACACCTTGTGAGGATCGTTCAGTGCTAGAAATAGTTCTGTCTCACCAGCCAAAGAGAAAAGACGTAATTCACAGAGCATCAAAGAGAGTCTTCAGAAGGGTATCTCTCTAGGAGCAATGAGGCTAAATTAGGCCTGGACTGATGACTGCTCTGAACTCTCATTAACAGAATCAAAAAGCAAGCCTCAAAAAGAGCAAACCAAGTTTAGCTAAATTAATTTTATGTAGAACCAGTCCAAGACTATTTAAGGTAATACGACAAAATCCAGCACCTTACTGGAACGGCTAGTATTTTCCCCCAAATAATTATAAACCCACAGACCTAAGAAGCCCAATGAATAAGAAGCATTAAAAAAAAAAAAATTACACACACACACACACACCCACATACACACACACAGAATATCATGATCAAACTGAAAAACAGCGATAAACAGTAAATATAAAGAGCTGCCAGAGAAATAAGATAACACTGTACTGAAGAATGAAGTTAAGGAAAGTAGCAGCCTTGTCATAAACAATGCAAGCCAGAAAAAGGTATTAAGAATAAAAATGTCAACCCAGAATTCCATATCCAGGAAATACTTTCTAAACTAAGGATGAAATAAAGAATTTTTCAGGCATGAAAAAGCAGATCTGCAGTACATAAAATATCAATGACGTTCTTTGAGTGAAAGGAAATAATAACAGATGATAATTTTCAATCCACACAAAGGAAACGAGCACTGGAAATGATAAATATTTGAGTAAATGCAGAAAATATTTTTCTCATGTTCTAATCTCTTTAAATTATAAGTATTTAATGCAAAAATAATAAAAAGAATTGTGGCTTTTAAAATATGTGGAAATAAAATATATAACAAAAATAGCGCACTAGACAAGGGAGAAAAAAATCAAATGGAAAGTTTTGTTGGAAGTTTCACTTTACACGAAGTAGTGTAATATTGTTCGAAGACAGACTGTGATAATTTAAAGATTTATAT
The DNA here is from genome assembly GCF_000151845.1 of Pteropus vampyrus. Taxonomy (NCBI): domain Eukaryota; kingdom Metazoa; phylum Chordata; class Mammalia; order Chiroptera; family Pteropodidae; genus Pteropus; species Pteropus vampyrus. The sequence goes on from NW_011888902.1 coordinate 2,486,826, forward strand.
TGCAAATCCTAGAGCAACCACTAAAAAGTCATAGCCAATAAGTCAAAAGTAAAGGTAACATTTAGTTATAAAAAAAAAAACTCAGTTATTCTAAAAGAAGACAGTAAAAGAGGTAAAAAGAAACAAATAGATACAATAAATAGAAAACAAAAATCAGGATGGCAGATAAAAACGTCATCATTTCAATAATTATGTTAAATGGAATTTATCCGAACACGTCCATTACAAGAGCAAAGAAAGAGGGGTATTTCGAATGAAAAATGAGTCAATTCAATAAGTGTATAATGATTCTAAATGTGTGTGTGTACATACATGTGTGCATATGTATACATATATATGACTAGAACTTCAAAATAAATAAAGTGAAAAGTAAAAGCAGGCAACTCCACTGTAATTGCAAATTTTAACACTATTTTCCTCAGTAATCGACAAAAAGAATAGACATCGAATCAGTAAACATACAGAAAATTTGAACATTACTATCAAACAACTTGACCAAAGTGACATTTATAGGACGTGCCTCCCAAAGACAGCTGAAGGCCATTATTTTCACAGAACATATAACACTGATCACTCCGATAAACCCTATCTCCACACTTATCTCCTAAACCCTAGAATTTTTCATGCCAGAAAATCCTACATATTACAGATATTTTTCTTGTCCTGCTTACTAAACATCATATTTAATATGATTTGCGCTTGTGTAAAATTTCCAATCACATATTGTACTGGTGTTTGACTTTCTTAGATCTAAAAATAATTTGTAATTAAATCATATTTCCAGTTTAAAAAAATAATCAGTAGATATTTAAGAAGAGCGATATAGGATTCTGTGTCTTAAACATAGCGTTAAAATGAAAATCAAACAGGAAATTCATCAAAAAAGCTTCAGAGTATATTCATGAGGATTTCTACTTCTCTGATTTTTCTTTTCTAATACAAGAAGGAGGGTGATTCCAAGACTAACTGAAAATATGTACTAAATAAAAACATTTACCTAGGAAATTAGGTGTTTGCAATGAAAACTGGTACTTGGAGAATATGTTTTCCATAGTCGCACATGTTATAATATTGTAAATATTTTTATGCCCAAAGTGTACATCTTCGTGAAGAAAAATAATGAGTTACGAGGAGGACTACAACAGATCTCATTACTCCCTATTCTGATGTTTCGATGACCTACTTATCTCTTCCTCTTAAGTTTTGGTATAGAAAGCTCTGGGTCAGGGGCGTATCTGATGCCAAAGCTACATCCAGATGTTCACATTGTAACTAGTTTTGTTCTCATCCTCAGGGCCTCGTCCTCACTTTCCGACC
>NW_011888902.1:2488192-2490550 GCF_000151845.1 Pteropus vampyrus
CCGTGATGGTTAACCGTACGTGTCAAATTGGCTGGGCCACCGAGTGCCCAGATCTTTGGTCAAACGTTATTCTGAATGTTTCTGTGACAGTGTTTTGGATGAGATTGCATGAAGCCATTTCAGCAAACAGCAATAGCAGCAAATTTTGAAATATCCCCAAAGGATCACCAACAGCTCTCAGTAATGATAGCACACAACACTCAAAGACTCAAATTGGCTTATTTTATCAAATTAGACAAGACACCATCATGGGACAAGGAAAACTAGTCTGTCACCCACTACCAAGCCCTCCCCAAAGAAGAGATGCAGGGATGAGGGATCTTAAAGGGTTCAGTACTAACCCAAAGTCTTTCTGCTACCTCGAAGAGACTGAGTTATACACGAGTGTATAAATTACCTTTAAAAATACATTTTAATAGTATTTATTGTTTCTGCTAACAAAAAAAAAAATGAAGAAATTGGGGTAAACTAAACTTGTTATAGCAATTACATTATATTTCCGTACAACGGAATTTCTTGACAGATTTTAAATTTCGAATCTTTCTATCCTTTGTTTTAATGTCTATTACAAGAGGAAGAAAACCAGATAACCTCAAAGCAAACACCTGAATCTCACATTTCTATGATTCTATGCTTCGTTCAGGAGTGGGGCCATAATAACATCGGGCGATGCCATGGTGGGAGTCGGTGGGCGTAGGAAGATGGTAACATTATTATTTCATGCCTGGGAGAGAAGGGGGCCTATCCATCCCATGAAGGCAAAACAACTAAGAGCTCCAGTAGGAACAGCATTAGGCTTATATTAAATCAGAGGAGACAGTCCTGCAACCTCCCCAGTGTACCACCTGGAGGTAGTTCCCAGGTAGCAGCACATGTTGAGGAATCGGAGCGGAGATCCACAAGCTCGCTGAGTTAGTGAGACAGAGATCAGACTTCGGGATGGCCAGAACAGTTAGAATTTTGAAGCAGGGGACTGCAGAGATCTCAACTACACAGAAAGAAAACTCTGGAGGTTGGTAGACAGGTCCCCTCAAGTCTCTGGCTGAGGACTCGTTTGTACATGTGCGAAAGTAAATTATTACAGACCAGGAAAAGAACAACTAGAAAACAGTAAGCCATACACCTTGTGAGGATCGTTCAGTGCTAGAAATAGTTCTGTCTCACCAGCCAAAGAGAAAAGACGTAATTCACAGAGCATCAAAGAGAGTCTTCAGAAGGGTATCTCTCTAGGAGCAATGAGGCTAAATTAGGCCTGGACTGATGACTGCTCTGAACTCTCATTAACAGAATCAAAAAGCAAGCCTCAAAAAGAGCAAACCAAGTTTAGCTAAATTAATTTTATGTAGAACCAGTCCAAGACTATTTAAGGTAATACGACAAAATCCAGCACCTTACTGGAACGGCTAGTATTTTCCCCCAAATAATTATAAACCCACAGACCTAAGAAGCCCAATGAATAAGAAGCATTAAAAAAAAAAAAATTACACACACACACACACACCCACATACACACACACAGAATATCATGATCAAACTGAAAAACAGCGATAAACAGTAAATATAAAGAGCTGCCAGAGAAATAAGATAACACTGTACTGAAGAATGAAGTTAAGGAAAGTAGCAGCCTTGTCATAAACAATGCAAGCCAGAAAAAGGTATTAAGAATAAAAATGTCAACCCAGAATTCCATATCCAGGAAATACTTTCTAAACTAAGGATGAAATAAAGAATTTTTCAGGCATGAAAAAGCAGATCTGCAGTACATAAAATATCAATGACGTTCTTTGAGTGAAAGGAAATAATAACAGATGATAATTTTCAATCCACACAAAGGAAACGAGCACTGGAAATGATAAATATTTGAGTAAATGCAGAAAATATTTTTCTCATGTTCTAATCTCTTTAAATTATAAGTATTTAATGCAAAAATAATAAAAAGAATTGTGGCTTTTAAAATATGTGGAAATAAAATATATAACAAAAATAGCGCACTAGACAAGGGAGAAAAAAATCAAATGGAAAGTTTTGTTGGAAGTTTCACTTTACACGAAGTAGTGTAATATTGTTCGAAGACAGACTGTGATAATTTAAAGATTTATATTGCAAATCCTAGAGCAACCACTAAAAAGTCATAGCCAATAAGTCAAAAGTAAAGGTAACATTTAGTTATAAAAAAAAAAACTCAGTTATTCTAAAAGAAGACAGTAAAAGAGGTAAAAAGAAACAAATAGATACAATAAATAGAAAACAAAAATCAGGATGGCAGATAAAAACGTCATCATTTCAATAATTATGTTAAATGGAATTTATCCGAACACGTCCATTACAAGAGCAAAGAAAGAGGGGTATTTCGAATGA
>NW_011888902.1:2493080-2506986 GCF_000151845.1 Pteropus vampyrus
CGAGTGACCTTGTCTTTATTTCTCTTGGGCGGGCCACAGGGTCAAGACTGAGACGTCGTGCAAAAACCCTTTTGCCATTCTAGACAAATCCACACCGGCACAGCATGTCGCTCTGTGCCCCACGGTTCGTCTGCCCGGTGTAATCCTTTGGTTAAATGCTCCAGACACCAAAACGCAGGCTGGCTGTAGCGGTTTCTTTTACCGAGGTCCCGCCTCGGGGGAGTTCTGCCAGCCATCAAACTCAACAGCCTTTAACATGTGCAATGTTGCCCCCAGCAAATCGGTTCCTGAATGTGGTAAATCGTGCAGCACCCGGAGGGGGGTGGGGAGAGGGTAAGGCTGGTGACCTCCGAGCCCCCAAACCGGTGGAGTCACAGCACCGTGTTCCTGAAAAGCTCTCCTACTTGCCACTTTGATAAAGCCAGGAACAAATACGAGAGGCAGCACGTTGTGACACCCATTGTCATTCTCCCTGGACTTTCCCTCCTGTTTAACAGAGTACAGTGGTTTAATTCACAGCTTATGAGATTTATTTTAAAAATATCAACCTTTCAAATTTTTTCTATATTAATCAGTGGCTTCTAAAAATCCACAGGGATAAATAAACCCTACAAGCTGGCAGGGGTTTCTCGAGGCATAACTGCTGGTAGTTATAAACAGTAAACAAAACATAGTAACCATTTTAAGCACAAGAGATTGCTGTATCACAGGGGGCATAAATCATTAGCTTAATAATTTCAGCAGCAGCGTTTCCAAAGCAAAATTAGGCCAACAGTTCCCCCTGTGGCAATAATGAAGTACTGTTAATGTTAGAGAGAGAAAAAAAAAAACAACAAAAAACAACAAAGAGAAGGCATTATTGCGCCTTGGGATTGATTGAAAATCCAAGTTGAATAAATAACTGTAGCACTCTTGTCTCTGCATTATTCTTCCGTGAGATGGGAAAGGGATTTCCTCCAAAAACCTGTATTTATTCTTGTAAACAGCTGGACGAGTCCAAGTGCACTTTCATTCAAGACCCCCCACCCCATGGTCAGCGCGTGCTAGAGGTAGGTCACGAAAGCGATGACATGTTACAGCTGAGAAGATGGCGACTTTCTCTCCGCTGTGTGGCCAGTCATCACTCACAGATTCAGAGACAGCCGACACCGTGCTCGGCTCAGAACAGGGCAGGATGATGACGAAGCCCCCCTTTCTGGGGCTCTCCAGCTAGACGGCCAACAGTCTGGAAGAAAACACTTTCCAATTCCGAGCTGGGCCACTGGACCCAGCCACAAGAGTAAAGCCATCCTGACGTCCCACAAATTTCACCAAGTGCCAAGGTTTGTATTTTTAAAAATCTGGCTAAAAATGTGTTCATTTCAGATACGTGTACTTGGCTCTGGGACATGATCAGACCGAAGTTGCTCAGGAAGACCTTCTCGATCCCTCTTGTGTTGAGTCAGTACGACAGAACCTTCATTCTGCACCCTGATTTCTTCATCTATAGTCTTGTGATTACCCTTAGAAAAGACAATTCTGACTGTAGACCTTTTTCCAATAATAACATTTCCTTAAAGCAGCATATGACCTGTTAGCAACATTTTTTTGAGTACTTATTATGGATACGATTATCTCTTAAGAATTACTTGGTTTAAAAATTGTATGATTTGGTCAACCAGAAGCTGTATTATTTGCACAAAGTTAAGTACCAGCTTGACTTATTCAGTGGACCGAGGTGGTGATGCGTTTGACAATATTCGAATACAGATTAAACTGGAGTGTCAGAGTCACATTTATAAGACAGACACACCCTAAGCACTTTAGAAATAATCAACAAACGTATTTTTCCCCATTTTTGTTGTGTTTTGTTTTTAATTATGACATCATAGACACGGTTGTCTTAAAGAACCCAATGACTACCCTTAATAGGTTTAATTATAGATATAATAGCTTTCTTTACTTTGGATATACACACTCTCCTTCATTAATCTGAAAATAAGAAAATTAATTGGAGAAACGGCTCTCTTCCAACCTACAGGAAAAAGTTTTCTCCAGAAGCTAAATAAATTATTACATCTTTTAGTTTTTTCTCTCTAAAAAAAAGACACATCTAGCAGTCACTACCATGTATTGTAAGTGTGGCATGAAAGTACTCTTGCATAAAAATGGTGAATAGTGCATTGCATCTATGGTCAAGGAGAGGTCAGAGCTAAATAAAATTGTGAAGAAAATGTATTTGTCTTTATTGCTGCTCCTTTCTCCCTTCCCTGGGCCCTTCCCCTCTCCTTAGCTCTTCCGAGCTCCACGTAGCCTCTTGAGGGACTCTACTGAGTAATGTCACCATTCTTATTTAAATTTGGTGGCTCCCAAAGGTTCCTCATACCTATGACCGGGACAAGGTTATTAATAATATATACATAAATAGGATTTCACGAATCTCAGCTCCAGGGGCCAGAGGTTCAAACATATACAAGATATATCCATCCGATACTGAGTGGAAGAATAAGCTAAGAATAAACCTACCCATAGACAGTTAGTCAGGATGGATCACTGAGGATCCAATAGGCCACAAAGATCTCCAACCTGAAAACTCATTGAAATGGACTGGCAGCACCCACAACAGAAGAACATATTTCAAGTCATTTCTGATAAGAAAGAGTCTAGTGTCTAAATATATAAAGAAATCTTACAACTCAACAATAAAAAGACAATAACCCTAACTCAAAAATTGGCAAAGAATTCGAATAGACATTTCTCCAAAGATACACAAATGACAAATAAGTACTTGAAAAGATACTCACTGTCGTTAGTCGTTCCGAAAGGAAATGCAAACCAAACCCACACTGAGATGTCACTCTGTACCCACTAGGAAGGCTTTAATCAAAAGATGTACAATAGCACGTGTCAAGGAGGATGCAGAGAGATTTCAACTCTCCCACCTTGCTTGTGGAAACACAAATGTTGCAGCTGCTTTGAAAAACCACTCGGCAGTTCTTCGAAAAGTTAAATATAGAGTTACCAATCTCCCAGCGATTCCACTTCTAGGTACATGACGAAGAGAATGGAAAACGTGCCCAACAAAAACTTGTACATGAATTTTCACAGCAACATTATTCATAGTGTCAAAAAGTAGAAACAACGCAAATGTCCATCAACGGATGAATGGGTAAACAAAATGTGGTACGTCCATGCAATGGAATAAAATCCACAAAAAAGAAAAGCACTAATACATGCTACAACATGGATGAGCTTGAAAACACACTAAATGAAAGAAATCATACGCAGAAGGCCACATAGTGCATGTTACATTTATATGAAATGTCCAGACAGGTAAATCATAGAGACGGAAAGCAGATTAGTAGTTGCCAGGGGCTGAAAGGAGGAGATCAGGGGGTGTGATTGCTAATAGGGTCACTATTTCTTTGGGGGTAATAAAACGTTCTAGAATTAGACAGCAGTGATGAATGTACCATCTTATGAATACGTGCATAAATATGCTGAAATACTCACTTTTAAAGGATGATTTTACGGTATGTGAATAATAGTTTTAATATTAATTTCTTTAAATATTAAAGAAAAATTTGCCATTCCTATGTTTTAATGTACTAAACCAAAGTAGAAATTCCCCTGTCTTCCAACCCTGATTTAATGCAAAACAGGGTTTTAATTAAGTGACTTCCTTCTATCGCGCTGTGTCTAGAACGTCTCATATGCCTGAGGAGTCAGACTGACTATCTGTTCTGAACAGGAGGTTCTAGAAAACAATCTGAATGGTACATACCAATGTCCTCAACCACCTTTTCCGAATTCGACGGTTGCTTTTCTGAGGACACACCCCATCGCTCTCCCCACACTATTCTCCTCGATTATGCTTCAGAAGATTTATAAAAATGAGACAAATCACGCATCTATTCGTTTTGCTTGTTTTTTATTGACTATCTTCCCTCTGGAATATAAGCCTCATGAACTGAGAAGTTGGTTTTGGCACAGAGTGAGGTAGGCAGGAAAGAAACTTTTGTTGAGTGAGAAAAATTGGAGTGCTTTTTTTCCTTCGTTGGATGATGGGAAAAATAAAAACGGTAGAGTTATCCAATATTTGAAGAATGTTGAGTCTTCCCCGAGCCCTCCTCTTTCTGATGGTGACTTGCCTGTATCCCTGGGGACTTCGAAATTGAGCTCTTATGCATCCCTGGCCCTACATGCTCCAAATGTCAGTGTTCCCGCCTTCATCTTCTGCTTTCTGTATCTGTTTCATTCGATGATCCCTTCAAGTGTTTCTAAACCCAATCTAAAAACCTAACCCTTATTCCCAGTTGAACGATTTGCTTGATAGTTTGGCATGGGAATCTAAGGTCTGACCTGGGAATAAATTCTGATTGCTAGTGTTCTCATGGCCAAAGCAAAAGATCAAAGGTCTTTCCCATTTCTACTACTGTGCATTCGAAATCATATTTCAGCCAAACAAAACATCCCATTATACATTATAAGGGTTATGTAAGTCACAGCCTTTGGCCTCGAGAAGTTAAACTTGTCACAGAGATGCTCTTTCAAAAAGGAAAAGACGACTCTGTGGCCTCATTTCTGATGGCATGTTTGTTTTGCCCTAAGTTTGATCTCAGAATTTATTTTTAAATATCACATACACAGGCCTGTGTTGAGTTATTCCAAATCATTCGATTCATTTATCGCTACCTTCCTATATGTCTGCTGCCAAAATGTATTAGGCAGAATACTTCTGATTGTCTTTCAGACAGTAGGATTAAAAGAATTCGATGAAATTTATTTTCGAAAATTAATTATTCGATCATTTCTAATATACAATCTATCACTAGACTCTAACAAGCCGAAGCCCCCATCACTGCTGTCAGGGCCGCTGAGAAGGACAGCTAACGACACCTCACCTGGACGTCTCGCCTGCACACCAGCTCCTCACCAGCGGAATGTCCAGAGTTCTTTCATAACTTATCTCTACCCAAACCTCCATTGCAGTATGATTTCGACTCAGAAACATATCTGCGGGGAGTGTGGGAAGGCAAATCTGCCCGAACCTCACGTGCCCCCTCGTGATGTCACCGATGACAACACACATCTGGATGTTTTGAGTCATCCCGATGATTGGATTTTCCCACTCTTCGCTTGGACTTTTTGCCTTTGGCCAACAGAGCTATATCACGCTGGGCTTCACACTGCTTCACCTTTCTTGTTGGCCATACTTATCCTGGCCTCCACACGTTTTTTTTCCCCTATGTCATCCCAACCTAACTAAGCACCAAGCCTTACCTTGCTGCGCCCTGTCCAAGACATACTCCTCCCTTGAACCCTGCTCAGGCACCAGTCACTGTGTGTCTCATTACTCCCTGATGGCTTTACAGGAGTTAGCGATGAGTAAGACCCTTATGAACATAAATGCCTACTGCCTCAATCCAGCCACCAATAAGCATCGGTCCACGTGTCTTGGGCACCTAAGGTATGAACTTCCACTCTATAATCGTATCTTCTCCGAGCGTGCGCCAAATGAAAAACAATCCGATTTCCTTTAGCCGATGCTGCCTCGAATGTCTATTTCCTGAAGGCATGCTGCGGAGACCCTCGGGGCTGACAAACATAATAAACGCCACGACTGTCCTGCCCTCAGACCAGCTGCTTCATGATACATACAAATGAGGTTCTCGATTATGAAAAACTCAGCTCGGTGGGATTACGTAAATGTTTGCGCCAACTTTAAACCGATGAGAAATCCACTTGATTTAATTCTTGCAGCGTTGCATAATTCAAAAATAGAGTTAATTGCAAACTGTGTTTATGTGGCTGCCATCGCCCACAACGTAGCGAAAAGCGGCACAAGCATCTCTTTGTCAGGATTATGAGACTCTCTCTTGAGTCCCTGCATCAGAATTTCTGAAAGTGACTTTCGGTTTTATAACCTGAGCAGGCACTGTTATTACTGTTTCAAATCTCATTTTTTTTTTTTTTTTGTACCTTTACATGATGTTATCCAAGTTCATCGAGGGCGCTGCTGAAGTTAGTGCTGAAAACAAATCCAAAATCAATACCTTTGGAATAGGAATAAGATGGGACAAAGCACTACGGGAGAGCAAACAATCGCCAACATTAATTTAGAAAAGAGCCCTCAGCAAAATAATAAAGAAAATACGAAGAGTAACTTCAAGGCAAATATACACTAAAATGATTATAAAGGTATAAATTCCAAAAACACATTCCATTGGTGGGAAAACTCGTTTTGAATTATTTGAGTTTAAGTTATACAGAGTCTCCAGGAATAACATTTCTCTCCTATGAAAAGCAAGTGCCCTGTACTTAAATTTTATTTCCCACCGCTCTACCTACGATCCCTACCGTTTAGCTAGAAAGGTCTCTTTATTATTCCATGCATCCTCTGCCAAGGAAACCAGTATTATTCCCTTTCCTATTTCTTTTATTACACGCCTCTTCCTGTTTTAATATCTTCACTCTTCCTACCCACTAATCCAAATTCATGGCCCAGCTTCAAAGGCCCACTCAAGTTCAAGTTGTACCTACCTGCCCTTAGCAGAGGCACAGGACTTTATTCTTGGCAGGGAGTTTTGCGATTATCTAGTTCAAATATTTTCCAACTGTGCAACAGAGAGACACTTAGGAGCCTTTTGAAAGAGAGTCAGAGATGGGAAAGAGGGTACAAGTATGCCACAGAATCCCAGGGTCTCCCCGTCTTTCGTCCAGCATTGCTTTCATCGTTCTAATCATTTTACCTTTCCAAGAAAGAAACTGCACAAACAGTAGATTCTAGAGCTTCGGGGGAGGGAAATTTTACACCCTGACACGATAAATGAAGAACTGAAGGCTGCCGGTAGAAGATCGTGTCCTGGTTTACAGACGGTCTAGGAGGAAAACGAGGCTAAAACCCTAGGATCGTTAGATTTGCACCTCGGAGACGCCGGTGGATTTTCTGTAGTGCTAAAATACAATCTCCTATTGATGATTCTGTGGTGTCTGGTCATGTACACGTTTGGGTCCTGTCCGGTACGCCGAGAGAGGCTGCAGGGGCACCATGCCAAGGTGTAATTTATACACCTCTGTTCTCTCAGCAGAGTCCTAGCTTCAGACAGTACACTTGTTCTACGTGTACTGTGTTCCCAGAAACACAGACATTCTTGATTCATATATGAAGTTAAGCAAAACAACATTAAAAAGATCAACATGAGGGTATTGACTGAAATGTCATAAACTCTACCCTTCATAGAAACTCTCTATTTCTAAACTTTACTCATTAAACTTGACGTACATGGTAGTCAGTACAGACTTTGCCATTAAAAAAAAAAAATGAATGTTTCTGACCTCATTTATATTTTTACCCTCATTCGTGTTTACAAATCTAATATCGATCGGTTAAACTCCTGGTTCTAAGTGCCTCTCTGTTTCTGGCCCTTACATCTCATCTGGCGGATCGCTGCACAATTGCAACGAGACACTTGAACAAGAAAAGCTGACTTCTACTGTCAAAAGATGTTTCTGAATTTTTAAAAAATAATTTCGAACTTTCCTCAATTCTTCGTCGTTAGCTCGTCCCCCGACTGCTCCGTTCCTCTGATAAACTTCCTGAGAGGGCGTCCTGCACGTGCTGCTTTTACCTCCTCCTCCCTGAGCTCCATCTTCAGGTTCTGTATTCTTTACCTTTTCCATGGAGGTTCTATTTCTCCATCTCTCTTCTTCCTCTGTACATTGTATTTCGTTTGCTCTCTTGAACGTGCTAGACTCTCAAAGCTATGTTTCTAGGTGTGTCTTCTCATCCCTGCCTTTAGATCGGGGTACGAGAAGCCCTCTTCTGGCTTTAGTCACCTGCCCTGCCCTCTACAGGGTGGGGAGGGGGGAGTCCGCACTCCCCACGGCACGGGCTCACCTGGAGCCTACATCTTTCCATCCACTTAAACTACGCTCCTCGTACCCAGGACCTCAGAATTCCTCATCTGAATTTTGCTGAGTCTGCTTCTGGGGCCTGAGTGTCCTCTTCTTAAATTTGGGACCACACTCTTGATGTGTACGTGTACCCCAAGGTCCTAAAGGTGGCCAAGGACTGGTTGCTTGTGAGAATGGGGGCTGCAGGCAGTGGGGGTGTGGACAGGGCTCTAGCCTGCACCCTGGGACTTCCCAGAGTGCACCGAGGCCTATGCCATAGGGCCAGGGTGGGCAGAAATGGGGGCGGGAGACTCTACGTAATCTGATGCCACTGCATTTTAGAACAGAATTCTAACTCAAACCTGGCCTTCAAGATTGATATGAAGGCAATTTTATCATTACAAGAGGTTAGACTATATTTTATTTAACAGTATGTGGCTTGATTTATAACTTAAATATTTAACATATGGTATGTGGTCCTCTATTTTTACTCTTATCTGAAGACCTACAAATCTTAGGGAAAGACGTGAGTCTATGTAAGTCAAAATTAATTTCTGACTTCATATCAACTTCTTTTTAAAAGTACACCTCCGACTTAGAACATCAAATGCTAAGTTAACATCTTCCTGCTCATCTTACATCTGCTTGTCCAGGTTTGTGTCCTTTCTTAGTTAATAGCATCATCATCCACTCAGTCACCAGCTAAAGGTCTTGATGTCGGTATGAACTTTCCTCTTCCCTAACGCTCAGGATTCAATCAGAGATAAGATATAGCCTATGTCTGAAATATCTGACTTCATCTTCATTCGAACCCCATCATTCGGTTGATTCATTATCATAAACCCTCAACTGCCCTGCCTGGCCCTCTCTCCCTAAACCACTGACCACCCTTTTATCAGAATGATCATGCTCGCATTCATCACCTGTCCCCCATCTCCGCCCCATTTTCCATAGAAGAGAAAACAAATTCCTTTCCAGTTTCAAGCTCTTCACACTCTGCCCCCTGGCCTACCTTCCAACCTTACTTACTTCCCACCATCTTTCTTGTTTCTGTCTTCACTCTCGTCCACACAGCCATATACACAAATGCTTGCTAATCTAGGCAATCCAGCCTATGTGCTAATCCTGGACCATTTGCCAGTTTATAAATTTATCATAAACTTTCACATACACTGACACTCAAGCTACTCCAGTGAGCAATTCTACTGCCATCTCCTCCATGAAGCCTTCCACAATTCTTCCACCAGAATGATTTCCTCTCCTATGCCCACTTACCATTTATTTACAATAAAAATCCATTTATTTATAATAAAAATCCAGTGAGCAATTCTACTGCCATCTCCTCCATGAAGCCTTCCACAATTCTTCCACCGGAATGATTTCCTCTCCCATGCCCACTTACCATTTATTTACACCACTATAACGATGCTTACATTTTTGGCAAGTTATGAATGGATGCCTTTCTAGCCCTTACATACAAATTCCTCTTATTCAGGGACTAGTTTGTACTCATTTCTGTAGATTCCTCATGCCTCGCATATTGTCCCACACATAGTAAGTGCTGTTAAAACTTTAGTTTCTCAGCCAAGTTTAAACAGAGATCGACTTTCATTAAAAAAAAAAAAAAAACCAAGCCATCCAAGCCATCGTATTAAACTCTTGGGTGTCTTTGTTCTTTTCCTGCCCACTGTGTGCCCCTCAAATGTTTACTTCATCACAAGATTCTAAGGTTTCTCTCTCCGAAATGGGTTTAACATCTCGAAAAGCTGCAGCAATGTGTCTGCAAAGCTTGTCTAGAAGCCCTGATGAAAGCACGCAGAGCCGTGAGTGTTATTACAAAGACAGGTGTCGCGTTCAGTCCAGAGCCAGCCACCTGTATGTCCTCGGTTTTCAGAGATGACTTGCACATGTGGGTCATAGGTTTCCCCAAGTCACTGATCACCCTGTGCGCCATGCTCCTGAGATGAAGACCATCTGGGGTTGCAGACTTTCCATCCTACACTCCTCTCATTTTTCGATCACCTGCTCTGACATAAGCCTGGTGTTTATAGTATGTCTCCCGGGCAGTTTAAGAATCTGTTTCTGGCTTTTTCCTTCAAATCGTCTTGGGAATTACAGAATTACGTTAGGGAAGCAAAACTCCAAGTTAGGCTGTTTCATTTTCTGTCATGGATTTCCACATCCTTTTGGCTTTTAGAGCTAGTGACAATAAAATGCTGTCTTTACTCAGAAAATATGCAGATAAAAACCCAGTGAGTCTATAAATTATCCAGATAATGGTGACAGCCTTACATACTACCTGACAGTTCAGAGGTGACCTTCATGTATATTATCTAATTTCATACACATTACAATATTGTGAGGTACGCATCCTGTTTTACGGATCAGAAATAACAATTCACATTTTTTTTTTCTTTCTTGGAAACAGAGCTAGTAAGTGTTTGAGCTAGAATGCCAGTCTCTGAACCCAAATCCATGACCCTTAGTACAATACGACATACAGGAAATAGCTAAATAATTAAAAAAATACATCAGCGATATTTCAGATAAGTGATATAATGTTCTATTTATTTGCAAAGCTAAGATTTTTTCTATAGCATGGCAAATTCTCATTGATATGTCGCAAAGTGTGTTGGTGAGAAAGTACAGTTCAGTTAGGAAAAAAATGTCCATATTGTGGTATTTTAAGGCAGTTTTATTACTGATAAGCATGGTGGGTTTGGTTCGGTAAATGAATACAGTAGAGAAAGAATGATTTGTACCAGGTCTTCAGTATTGCTTTATGATGACCAAAGTTAAATATTGTAATAATCAATCATTCAAACCATTTTATTTACCCTATGTAAAAAGTGTCATAGATTTTATAATGCTAAACAAAGTTCATTACAGGCGGTGTTGCATCCTGTCTCCCATACTATGATGTTTGGTTTTTCTTAATGCAGTTATCATTTATACTATTTCAAATATCGTTCATTAGGATGCATTAAGGATCTTATCTTTAAATATCAATTTATTGATATTAAGCCCAATTTTTAAAGACATGTAACTTCAATGGTATAAATAGCAGTAATATCAATTTCTGGTGTTACCTTCTTGGCTTTGGGTAATAATTGGGATATTTCATTCCTCTTTTATTTTTTTCACATGTAATATCAGTAATAAAGTATGATTTTTTTCCTCCTGTAGGTGATTAAAAACCCAAGGAGGGGTGGCGAATAACCAAGGTCTGTTTATATATCCTGTCTCCTAAATTATCTGACGGGCTATTGATGTTGATAAGCTAATCAAATACAGTTATTCCACTTTCCTTCTATTTTCTTGAGAATTGACTGTTTACATTTTTGTTGCTTAAATTCGAAATTAATCTTAGCTTCTTTTCAACATATTTTCGTTTCTAACATAAACACCTAAGTTTATAAAGGGTCAGCGATACGTTGCCATTGCAACGTCTCACAAGTTTTGGTATGTAGCGTTTTCCCTGCCATTCAGCATTAAATACTGTCCTCGGCTGCCATTGTGATTTATTTTCATCCGCAAATTATTTAGACTTGTATCTTCTGGTGTTTAAACACAGGGGGAGGGGGCAGAGTTATATATTTTTATTGATTTCTATTTTTATTTCATTTGTGGAGTCTTCCCTTGTGTTCCAACACGTGCTTACAGTGTGCGTCTACTTTTATGTTTATTTTAATGTTCCAGGTGTGGTTTTAAAGACTCTGTATTGCCAAATGGTTCTATATGTGTTCAGCAGGTCGAACTTGCTAACTACGCTGTTCGAATCTCTGCTGATTTTACTAATTTTTGTTTGCTTCCACTATCGGTTTCTGAGAGAGAAAAGAATCTCCTACCGACATTCATTTAATGGCCTTACCTATGATTTATTTCTATTTTCGAGACCACTTTCTAGGCATGTGGACGTTTTCCTAGAGAAATATTGCTATTATTACTACGTGATGAAAGCCTTTATCTACGAGAATGCGTTCAGCCCCGAAGTCTGTCTCTGTTGCCTGATGTTAGTATTGCTACATCAGCTCTCTTTCGCTCAGCATTCGCCTGAGACATTTTCTCCATCCTTTTCCCACCAGCTTTCTGCACTACGAGGCTTTCAAAAGCTCTCTTCTAGAAAACAGTTTTTGCTATTTATTCAAACTAGAATTTCTGTTGTTTAAAAAGGCAAATTTAGACGATTTAGACGTTTTGTGATTACTTATATATTTGGATTTATGATGCATTTCTTTTTTTTCCTTCCTTTTTACCTTCTATTAATTCATTCCTAGTCATTTTCTATCTTTCCTTCTACTTAACTATGTTAAATATTGTTTTTATTCTTTAGTCGCTGCTCTCAAAATTTTTGCATGCATGCTTAAATTAATGGTCAAAAATTAGTATTAATTCTCCTAAACAATATAAAGAACATAAAATTCTTCTCATGAAAATTTTCCCCTCAAATCTTCCATTTACCTCTAGTTTTTAATGACTTTTTTCAAAGATTTGTTGAAAAATAACTCACATATCATACAATCCACCCATTTAAAGTATACGATTCAAGGGCTTTTAATAAATTCACAGAGCTCAGCAGCCATCAGCACAATAAATTTTAGCACATTTTCATCACCCCCCAAAAGATATCCCACATCCTTTAGACATAAGTCCACCATCCTCCCAAGCCTCAGCCCGAGGAAACCACTCATGTAATGTCTGTCTCTATAGATTTGCCTACTCTGAACATTTCACGTAAACAAAAGCACACATCATGCGTCTAACTTTCACTTAACATGTTTCGAGGTTTGTCCAGGTTGCTGCATATATTAGAACTTGATTTCTTTTTTTGCTGACTAATATTCCATTGTATGGATAGACCACATTTTATTTACTATTCATCAGTCGATGGTCATTTATGTCATTTCTGATTTGGGGTGATTATGAAGACCATTTGCGTTCAAGTTTTTGTGTGGACATATGCTTTCATTTCTCTTCGATATACATGTAGATAGGAGTGAAATTGCCAGGTCGCCAATAACTCCATGTTTAGCCATTTGAGGAAGTGACAGGCTATTCTCAAAAGCAGTCAAATCATTTGACATTCTCACTAACAGGTTACATTCCTACCATATCCTCTTTAACGTTTGAAATTATCTGTCTTTTTGAATACAGTCTTCTTAGCGAGTGTGAAGTAGTATCTCATTCTGGTTTTGATTTGCATTTCCCAGATAACTAATAATTTTGAGCATCTTTTCGTGGACTTATCAGTCATTTGTATATCTTCTCTGGAGAAATCTCTATGCAGATCTTTTGCCCATTGTTAATTGAGCTATTTTTCTTTCTATGATTAAGTTGGAAGGGTTCTTTTTCAATTCTTGACACAAGTCCACTAGATATATGCTTTGTAAATATCTTCTCCCATACTGGAGGTTGATTTATCACTTTCTTGGAAGTGTCCTTGAAACAACAAAAGTTTTTAATTTTGATGATATCCGATTCATCTGTTTTTTATTTTGCTTGTGCTTTTGTGTCATATATGAGCCCATTGTCAAATATGAGGACAGGATTTATCCCTATATTTTCTTCCATGAATTTTATACTTTTATCCCCTAGATTTAGATGTTTGATGCATTTTGAATGAGTTTTTACATATAGTGTGAGGTAAGGGTCCAAACTCATTCTATTGCATGTAGCTGTCCAGTTATCCCATCACCATTCGTTGAAAAGATTATTCTGTCCTCATGGAATGGCTTGACACCCTAGCGGGAACTCAGCTGACCATAAACACATGGTTTTATTTAGTTCTCCATTTAATTCCATGGATCTATACGTCTAACCTTATGTTAGTACCACACTCTCCTAACATTGCTTCATAGTAAGTTTCGAAATCGGGAAGTGCGAGTCCTCCTGTTATGTTCTTTTTCAAGATGGTTTTGATTAGTCTCCATCCCTTGAATATCCACACGAATTTGAGGGCCAGTATGCCAGCTTTTGTAAAGAAGCCAGATGGGAGTTTGATAGGAACTTCATCAAATCTAGATGTAGATCA
>NW_011888902.1:2508296-2549007 GCF_000151845.1 Pteropus vampyrus
AAAGCACACATCATGCGTCTAACTTTCACTTAACATGTTTCGAGGTTTGTCCAGGTTGCTGCATATATTAGAACTTGATTTCTTTTTTTGCTGACTAATATTCCATTGTATGGATAGACCACATTTTATTTACTATTCATCAGTCGATGGTCATTTATGTCATTTCTGATTTGGGGCGATTATGAAGAATGCTGCTATGACCATTTGCGTTCAAGTTTTTGTGTGGACATATGCTTTCATTTCTCTTCGATATACATGTAGATAGGAGTGAAATTGCCAGGTCGCCAATAACTCCATGTTTAGCCATTTGAGGAAGTGACAGGCTATTCTCAAAAGCAGTCAAATCATTTGACATTCTCACTAACAGGTTACATTCCTACCACATCCTCTTTAACGTTTGAAATTATCTGTCTTTTTGAATACAGTCTTCTTAGCGAGTGTGAAGTAGTATCTCATTCTGGTTTTGATTTGCATTTCCCAGATAACTAATAATTTTGAGCATCTTTTCGTGGACTTATCAGTCATTTGTATATCTTCTCTGGAGAAATCTCTATGCAGATCTTTTGCCCATTGTTAATTGAGCTATTTTTCTTTCTATGATTAAGTTGGAAGGGTTCTTTTTCAATTCTTGACACAAGTCCACTAGATATATGCTTTGTAAATATCTTCTCCCATACTGGAGGTTGATTTATCACTTTCTTGGAAGTGTCCTTGAAACAACAAAAGTTTTTAATTTTGATGATATCCGATTCATCTGTTTTTTATTTTGCTTGTGCTTTTGTGTCATATATGAGCCCATTGTCAAATATGAGGACAGGATTTATCCCTATATTTTCTTCCATGAATTTTATACTTTTATCCCCTAGATTTAGATGTTTGATGCATTTTGAATGAGTTTTTACATATAGTGTGAGGTAAGGGTCCAAACTCATTCTATTGCATGTAGCTGTCCAGTTATCCCATCACCATTCGTTGAAAAGATTATTCTGTCCTCATGGAATGGCTTGACACCCTAGCGGGAACTCAGCTGACCATAAACACATGGTTTTATTTAGTTCTCCATTTAATTCCATGGATCTATACGTCTAACCTTATGTTAGTACCACACTCTCCTAACATTGCTTCATAGTAAGTTTCGAAATCGGGAAGTGCGAGTCCTCCTGTTATGTTCTTTTTCAAGATGGTTTTGATTAGTCTCCATCCCTTGAATATCCACACGAATTTGAGGGCCAGTATGCCAGCTTTTGTAAAGAAGCCAGATGGGAGTTTGATAGGAACTTCATCAAATCTAGATGTAGATCACTTTGAAAGTATTGTTCTCTTAACAATATAGTGTTCAAATCCATGAACGGATGTCTTATCATTTATGTAGTAGTCTCTTGACTTCTTCTAACAATGTTTTGTAGTTTTCTGAGTATAAGCTTTACACTTCTTTTGTTAGTTTTATTCTTCTTTTATTCTTTTTGATTCTACTGCAATTGAAATATTTTTCGTAATTTCATTTTTGGGTTGTTAATTGCTGCTGATTTTTGTATGTTGATCTTGAACTCTGCAGCCTGGCTGTATTTTCTGGATTTGGGGGGATGTTTTGTATGTATAAGACGATATCATCTGCAGGTAGATAGTTTTACTTCTTTTCTTCCCATCTGGATGTGCTTTATTTCTTTTTCTTTTCTAATCACCATGGCTAGAACCTCCAGATGATGACAGTGGACATCCTTGTCTTGTCCCTGATCTCTGGGGAAAAGCTTTAAGAGTTTTCCCGCTAAAAATAATGTCAGTTTGGGGTTTTTCACTGAAATCTTTTTATCAAATTGAGGAAGTTCAGTTCTGCAACTTGTTTGTTGAAAGTTTTTATCATGAAAGGGTGTCGAATTTTGTCAAGATTTTCCTACTTGTTTTTAAAACCTGCTCAAAATAATCATTATAAATTTAAGCGTTGTATAGTTAGCCTTTTATAAACAAGTCATCCACATGTTTACAGACTTTTAAACTCAGCACTGCTTCTTGTATTGCATCTTTCTCTTTGGGAATAGTATGTTTCTGCAATCTGAAAATTCAAGTCCTTCTTCAATTCTAAATACTTCAGTTTCTACTTCTTGAATATCATCATTCATCAAATTCTCTTTATCTCTGCTCCCTGGAATTCTTTCCTAATAAAAAGTACCTTGAACCTTATCAAGCTATTTCCCATGTCTCTTGACTCTTCCATAATTTAAATTTATTCGTATCTATGCTACATTCCAAGTGATTTCCTCAGAACTATGGTAATTAATGCTTTCTTCAGTTAGATTCAATTTTATGCATCCATGGAGAGTTTTCTCTTTGCAATGACTATATTTTTATTTCTAGTAGTTTCATTATTTTTCAAAGATTCATATTTCTTTAGCATTTATGACCTGTCCTTACATTAGGTTACTATTTCTTCTTTGACTATTTTAACAATTTTATATTTAGTTAAAGAACTATAAGCATACTTATTAATATCTTTCAAACTGTTCTATTGTCATTGTTTCTTAGTATCTCATATTCATGCCTGCTTCTGCTACCTCTCCCTCAAAATTACCTTCTTTGTATAAAAAATTTATATCACTTTCAGTG
Source organism: Pteropus vampyrus (assembly GCF_000151845.1). Classification (NCBI taxonomy): domain Eukaryota; kingdom Metazoa; phylum Chordata; class Mammalia; order Chiroptera; family Pteropodidae; genus Pteropus; species Pteropus vampyrus. The sequence continues at coordinate 2,510,898 of NW_011888902.1, forward strand.
GGAGATTGTTTGCTTGCCTCTGTGGACTCACCGCAAAAATTGTCTTTGTAAAAAAATTATTTATCCATACACATACATACACACATATACATACATACATACATACATACATACATACATACATGTGTATATATACACACATACACAGAGAGAGAGAGAGAGAGAGAGAGAGAGAGAGAGAGAAAGAATCTTCTGCAGGCAATTTATGTTTTCCTTTGTGTGTTCCATGCATCTATAGGTGTAGAATTGTCCTTATAGAGGAATTCTTGGTTTTCATCCCAAAATGGTTTTCCCTAGGTCATTCTGGTGAGACTTCTCCCCATCTCTGTACAGATTTATATTTTGTGCGCCTAATTTTCCTGGCTCTTTAAGTCACGTGGAAAATACTGGTATTTTTACCGGAATAATTCAACTGGCACATGACAGCTAAAATGAACGCTTCTCCCTTAACTCCATATTCTCATTTTACTTCTCTCAAAAAACAAATCTCTGTCGACAGACGCGCATTACATTTGATTTGTGCACCCGACTACCATTTTGGGGAACCCTTGTTTCTCTCTCCTGATGGAGTCTGCACTGCTGTGGCCCCATCATTATCTCTATTGACCAGAAGGGAGACGAATATCAACAAATAGCACTTATGTGAATTACTCCTTGTCAAATGTCCTCACGGCTCTATTTCACTTACGTCTGAATGCGCCACTTAAGGCACCGAAGTACTCTGCTAGTGGGAAAAGCCAAAAAATAACTAAAAATGCCAGTAAAATGTGATTTGAAAGCAAACATGTTTCAGATGAGGTTAAGAATTTATAAATAGATATGTGTATTATTGGTCGAGTAACAAAAGAGTACAGTTTTTCCTCTGCAAGTTAATAGATTATAAAATCAGTAGGCTTTTCATGACAGCAAGTAAGAGAAGTCGGGGGAGAAACAACTTCAAACTTTTAAGAATATTTTGCCTTTAAACAACTTTCTGTAAAATCACCTAAAATGGAATGTAAGTTAACTCTGATTCTATGAGTTTGGTGGAGTCAAATTTAACTTGAAAACATCTTTCATCTCTATAGCTACTTTATTATATTTATACAAGACTACAAAAAACTAATTGGGTGATTTAAGCGAGTCAACTGCCACATATATTATGAGCTCTGCGTGTGTACGTTATGAAGCAATGCTGACTCTGAGTTCAGCCTTTTACCAATTTATTTAGCCAAAGTTGCTAGAAGTTACTTCATGAGCATGAACACGCAGACTGTCAATAAACCTACAGGAGAAAAAGTGGCCCATGACCTCAAAGGACCCCTCTGTTAGGCAAGGGAGATGATGAAGTATGTCAAGTCACTAGTCCCTCTGTGCGATGCCTGTTTATGCTGCCAAGGCACGTGTGTAAATTTGAAAAGTTGGGGGGCGGGGGTGTGGGTAAGAGAAGATCAGTGTCTCGAAGTTTAACTCACAGCATGTATTCAATTAAAAGCCTGAGCAAAATACTTTTTCCCAACAAAATTTTGAAAAGGTATAAACATTTGTGGCATCTAGTCTTTAGCCTCTCAGTACCTGAGCTATCCTGTAATTATACTTGGCGATTTGTATCAATCCTTTCAATTTATAGAATATTGGAGTTAGGAAAAAAGCTTAAAAATTACCTATTGAACATAAAGAAGGGAGCTCACAAATCAGACTTGACCCTGGCTCCACCATTTGTAATCTGTAGGATGCGGGACACAAACTATTTAAACTGCTGAAGCCTCGGTTTCTTTATCTGTTCCATTAATAAAATAAATAATGCCTACTGAGGAAAGAGTTGTAAGATCAAGTGAAATAAAATAAAAATAAACATAATGTAATTCCCTCAAAAATATTACCTTTTTACACCGTCAGTGTTCTCGGTTTTAAGTGATGGTAACTGATTGGTTAAATCGAATGGAAAAGGAATGAACTGGCAAGATGTCAGAAACTTAGAGAACCAACTGAAAGAGTAGAGAATGAGGCTCTGGCAGAAAACCAAGGGCAGCTGGTCATAAGCGCATAGTCTGCTTAGGACACGGAAACCGATGCTACGGCTGCTGCTGGATTCTTGCTGCCACACGCGGGCCTCTCAGCTCCTCCACACCGGCTGGGAAAACTCTCTAACTGATCCCACTCTTGCATTTGTCCAAAGCCACAGGCAAGGGAATCTTACTGGCTAAGCTGAAGATGGGTACCCATATTCTACGGTCCAGAAGGTAACCAGGGACCTCTTGTGTTTCTACAGCGAGAGACAGGGCCTGTCTTCTCATCCTCCAAATAGGAATAGAATGAGATACGGGGCACACGATATAAAGCAAATTTCAATAAATTTCAAAGAATCAACATCAAACGGAATGCATTCTCTGACCACGATTTCAATTCCATTAAATTAGAACTCAGTAGATAAAGGATAAATTTTTTAAACCTCATACATATATCAGTAACAAATTTTAAAGTGTGTTTGAATTGATTCAGTCAAAAAAATCATAACAGAAATTATGAAATACTGGAAAATGGATGAGAATAAAAATATCAAAATATAGGATGCAGCAAAACTGGTATTTTGAGGGAAATTTGTAGCCTTATAATGCTTATATTCAGAAAGAAATGAAGTCTGAAAACTAGTGAGGTAACTTTTCAGTTAAGAAGTTAAGAAAAGAATGGTAGAATAAACATACTCATGGCAATCAATGAATAGAAACCCAATATAATAGGGAGTAACAACGAAACAAAAGTTAGTTGTTTGAAATAATTAATAAAATAAACAGACTTCTGATAATATGGATCAAGAAAGAGAAACGCAAACTAATCTGTAGTGACAGCAGAGGTGGTTGCCTGGGGAGGGTGGGACGGGATTACAAAGGGGCACAAGGACATTTGGGGATGATGGACATGTTGTATTCTCTCTCTCGTTTATAGCGATGATTTCATAGGTGTACACATATACCAAACCTTATAAAACTGTACAGTTTCAACCTCATTGGTTTATTATATTTTTATTATGCTTGAGTTATGCTGTTAAAAAATAGTAATTATAAGAAAGAGAAAAGGAACTCCATTCCAGTTATTGGTCAAAGAAGATAACCTCAAACTCCAAGCTATCCAATATCCATTAAAACTCAGCTAAGCATATGATGGATGCCCTTTTCAGTTCATTATTTAATCAAGAAAGATTTGTCCGTCACCCAAGATAGCAATGGGGATGTATCAGTGAACAAAACAAATTGCCTGCTTTCATGGAGCTCATAGGTTAGTGGGGTGAGCTTGATAGCACATAAAGAAATAAATACGTACTGTTATGGTAATAAGTGCAAAAGAAAAAAATAGAGCAGAATCATTTTTCCTGAAACCATCAAATTTTCTCTAAATTCACCTCTTTGCATTGTTTTCACTCCCACCCAGTTGACTGGCTCTAATTAGATTGCACCTTGGGAGTGATGTGATCAACACACACAGAAGGGGCCATAAAAAGGCATTTCACAGAAGTCATACGTAGAAGAAAATAGGAGGCTGGCTCCATTCGAATTGATTTTACATTACAAAAACTTATTTAACAAAGATTTATAGAGCCCTTCGCCTGTGCCAAGTACTGTTCTAGATGCTTTATAAAAATTTACTCACTTAATTCTCATCACGATGTTATGAAAGAAACTATAAGTATCCCCATTTCAGAAGGGCGAACGGAAGTGCAGAAAGATTGATTAGCTGTCCAGTTCCTCCATGGCTGATAAATGCTGGAGGTAGACCGCTGGCTCTAGAGTCCATGCTCTAAACTATGACTTTATGCTACCTTCCTCGAAACAAGAAAGCTTTCAGAGGGATGCGGCATTTTTGATGGATTTCAGCAATGATATGTAGAATAAGCACAGTCCAAAAGAAGTGATAAAAGGGAATAATGAAGGTTAAGAAGAAAGAGTGTTGCATAGAGAAAGAACGGTTTAAGCAAAGAATACAAATGGGAATTGCCAAAACATTTACTGTTTCAACCAATATTTAGTAAAAGCCTATAAAAGGGAGTAAAACTGAAGGACCAGAGACAAATGTAGCCCGCAGACAGGTGCAGCTTCTCACATGTATGTTACCTGCCTGGCCCTTGAGAGCATTATCTGCTCAGTTCCTAACCAGGGAGATCATTAAATGCTGGAAATGGAGAGAAAAAAAACCCAATCCCTGTCCCCAAATAGCTTATCTATATTCACCCATTCATTCATTCATTCATTCATTCATTTTTCTCTCCACCAAACTTGTTTTAAGTGTCTATTTTGTGCAGGATCAGACAAAGCACAGGGCTATATGGTAAACTAGATAAACACTCGCTCTGCCTTCCTGGAAACTACACTTAGCTTTCTAATAGGAGAAGCAGACTCTAAACTATCGATTTAATAATTATTAAATTATCCTTGGTATAAATTATAGAGGATACTTTCGATTGCTGAGGAGATATGAACACGATCACGGTTTAGAGAGTTAAACATAAGTGCATCAAGCCCAGGGGCCCAAGGGGACATACGAGAGAGTCCCCAAACTCTGCCGTCATAGAGAAGGGCAAGTGGGAGACAGAGGGTTCCAGAAGAGAGACCCTTCTTAACCCAATTATCAGGACAAAGAAGAAGGAAGGAAATCGTAGCTTCTGTCTTCCTCTCTCCACAGAGGCAGCAGAGAGAATTACAGAAAAATGATTATTTTCTACCCCAAATTATTTCGTTTTCTTGACATATAAGTTTGGCCCAATTTTAATATTCCATTCGTCTCCATGCGAACCCAGGAGGGCTTGCAGCTAAATGTGCATTCATGGCACCACCCTGCACAATCTGTTTCTAATTAGCTAATTCGGGCTCTCCCTGGATAAATAAATGACTTAGCATGCCTCCTCAGCCTAATATTTTTTTAAAGGAGCCTGATTATTTTATGACCCAAATAACTTATACTAAACAAAGCTGAGCCATGCCCTATTAAGCAACAAATATATTTCCTACCCATGAACAAAAAGGTTAATTACTTGCGCACGGCGTGTGCACCGACAGCCGGATTTCAGATTTTTTTACTGATCTTTAAACGAAGAGCGAGCGAGCCCTTGGACGAGCAGAGCCTGAGTCTGCATTTCCTCGGTGTTCTTCCCATAGCACGATTCCCTTCGGCAGCCTCCTTTGTTCGTTTTTTTTTTACAAGTTAAATCCAAGCCACAAATAAATGACTCTGTCATCATTTCTCAGAATGCGTGGCACTCGGCGTGACCTGCCGATTGTCCCAAGGGCTCGCTCTTCCCGAGGACTCGTGGTAGCACGGCCCATCGAGCCCCTTCGCTTGCGTTTTGGCCACCGAACCCCGTGCCTTTCCTTTGACCTCCACCCAAGGATACAGCCTTGCATCATCCTTTTCTCCAGATGTCTCCAGTTTTTTTGTTTTTTTTTTTTTTTTTGATTCGGGTCCAAAGTATTTTAACTTGAATTTCTTGACTTATCCCAAGAATAAGAACAGCTGCTGGAAAAAAGCCCACTCTTGCACGGTGAAATGTAGGCAGAAATCCCTCGTGTGCAAAGCAGTTTCAATGTCATGGTCTGAAAACAGCCCCTCCAACTTTCAAATGGCTTTATTTAGTTTTGTTAATCTAGAAAACAAGAAATTGAATGAACGGCTTGCCAGACTGTCATGTAGATCGACCGACTGATTGTGACACCTGCTTTATCTACTTTGAGGCTTGTCTCAAGGTATCACCTCCTCCGAGAACCGACTGTGAACCTCGATTCTCAACATAGCTGCACATGAGAATCAACAAGGCGGGGGGAGAGGCTTTTTAAAATTCTGATGCCCAGGCCACCCATCTCAGAACAATATACTAGAAATTCTGGAAGCAGGAGCTAGGCATCAGTGTCTTTTAAAGCATCTCAAGTGATTCCAGTGAGCAGCCATGAGAACCACTGGTCTGTGCTTCCCACATGGCATGAGGTGAGCCTTTTCACAGCCCTTCACACACGATATCGAATCCGTCTGTCCGTGGTGCCATTCCCCCTCCTGGACTGTCACCTCCTCCTTTATTTATGCCATCTCATTTCGTGTCTCAAGCCTCGCATACAAACTAGTACATAAACAGTCAATAAATGTTAAATTAAATGGAAGGGAACTGTAAATTTCTCCAGATCCCTCTAGATGATATTTCCTCCATTATGGACCAGGAAAAGCCTCAAAAAGTGGGTAGGGAAAGATGACTGGCTCAAAGTAAAACGATATTTTTTGTTTGTTTTGAAAATTTAAACTATCAGTTGTGACTTTTGAGAGTTTGAAAGATTATTAAAATTTCATCTCTGAGAGAAGAACATCTTTTTGATATGTAGTGTTTAACTTTTAGGGTAAAAGTTACTGAACTGAAAACCAAGTGGTAAATTTATTAATACATTTTAACAATTTTAAAATAAATTTATTAGCGTTCTCTACAACTAATATTCTCTCAACATTCTAAAACATTGGTTTTAATGTTTTCGTAGGCTTAAAAATGAACTTTGTAACTTTGTTAAAAATGCAGGGTCCTGGGTATTAGTCCCGGAATTTCACATTCAGTGGCCTAGGCTGGAACAAAGGCATTTATGTGGATAGTATTTTTTTTTCCTATGCCCCCAAAATGTTTTATTGTCTATACACATGTATATTATCTCAGGCACTAATCAATACATTAGAGAATCAATGTCAGAGATCATCATTTGAAAAAAAAATAAGATATCACTATTAAATACTAGACTAATCTCAGAATATCTATGGTGAAGCATTTTCAAGATAAATATCCTGAATCACGTTAGTGGCTTTATTTTACATAAAATAAAGAGAAGAGATCATCGTTCAGATGCTCGAATCATATCGTGGGCCACACAAGATTAAATTAACGCAGTCGAACTAGTTAGAGCTCCCTCTCTTTCAAAAACATTCCCTTTCATGCTTATATTCTTGTTATCATATGATTTGGTTTGGTCCCAGTCGAAACTGGCTGCCAGTGTTGTCAACCCTACAAGAGCAATTATCAGATATATTAATATGCTTGGTTGTGATAACAGAATCCATTTTACTTAAGAAGAAAGGGTTTTATTACGAGATTTGGGTGGCTCGCGGCATCATCGAGAGGCCAAGGAAACAGACGTTAGGCTAAGTTCCAGGAACGACTCCCAGAATCACACGTCCTCCTGGCCCACCCGGGAAGCCGATGCTTCTGCCTAAGTAAGGACACTGGAGATGCAGGAAGCCGTGATGGACAGCCTTGCCACCTTCCGCCTGGAAAAATGGAGGCATCGTGTCCATTAGCTTTCTCTGCAGAATTCAGTTCCAAACTAAAGGCTTCCTCAGGTGCATCCGATTTCTGGAAATCAAATTAAATGTCTGTCTCCAGCTGGAAGAGGTTCCACTTTGGAAAGTGGGAATTACTCTGTAGGGAACTCTACACATGTCCAAAGTTGTGGGGTAGCTGATGTCCTGTAAATCATGACAATGATCGATGTTTTGCATCCTGAAACACTCTTAAATCCTTTTTGCTTTTTGTCGAGTATCCTGAAATGGAAAATAAAAACCCCTAGGAGTTCCTCTAAGCATTACAGCTGCTTCAAAATCGATGATTGCTGAAGATTTTTTGAAAAGTTGCACCGGGACTATTTATCACCCCCCTGGAGATGTATTTATTTTTTGGTTTAATACAGGTAACGACAGATTTTGATGGAAGTGTTTAAGTATAAATTAAGTATAAATTAAGTATACTTAATTAAGCAGCTCCACACAGATATACTTTAGGCTGATATATAACTTTTGAGGATAAATAGAAATTTCATCTCACTTTATGAATGGAGAGTATATTAAAATCCCTTGGGAGGAAGCAGGAGACAGAAAACTTGTCTACAGTGTGTGCTGGAAATAGAGGAACCAATGTCCTTTAATTTAACAATGTATATCTATGGCACATATGTGACTTACCAACACTGCCCCACATTCACCAGCACACAAGTTCTATCCATTATATTGGAAGGAAGGAAGGAAGGAAGGAAGGAAGGAAGGAAGGAAGGAAGGAAGGAAGGAAGGAAGGTAGGTAGGTAGGGAGGGAGGGAGGGAGGAAGAGAGGAGGGAAGAGAGGAGGAAGGAGGAGGAAGGCAGGGAGAGAGAAGGGGTGACAGTTTGCCTCAGTTTAGACAAAGCTACCTGACATTTGGGATGGGTGCCAATTAAAGAAGTAGACAAAGTTCGGCCAAATCTGACAACTACATGAAGCAGCATGGGTTTCCTTTAAACAAAAAGGGAGGTGGTTTGAAATTAATACTGGGCTTAGCTCATTGCCTCTCTCTTGTGTGAATTATCCAGTACAAATACAATGCATGTGAAGAGCTTTTAGAAGTCTATTATCACTTGTTATTGGAATCTCAGCCTGCGCACTTTATGAAAACTTTCCAAATCATCTCATGAAACCCAATCTGTTCAAACTTCATTTTTGGTGAAAGGTTTTTCTTTCTTTGTTGTATCACCTGGTCAAGATTTTGAGGTAGCCAAAAATCTTAATCTCCCTGACCGGAGCATAACTAGCCTCCTTGCTTTCATCTTGGGGGCCAGGATTTTTATCATCTACCTTATCCTTCATTCCCAAAGTATTACCTGATTTCATTCATGCTGAGAAAAAGATGACCCATAGCTTATGGTTCAATATCCTTTTAGGAGCTAACAGAGCCAAGTCTTAGATTTAAAAGAAAAAAAAAAGACTCTAATGGTAGTCAAGGGGATCACCCAATAAGTAGAAGGATTTAAACGTAGGTTTAAGAGAAAGACGGATACACATATAAAGAATCCATCTCTCCATTTACATGTGCAATTGAACGTATCTGTAAAAGAACACGTCATGCAATTGCCTTTTCAAAAAGTCTTAAGCCACGTCTTTTTAAGAACAAGTAATTCACAAAGGAATACATTGGTATTCCCCATTTCCATCTCTCCCCAAAGTTACTGACTCGATTCAAATCCTACTACATAGCCAACAGGCAAAACGCCTCCCGATGAGATTTCAAGTTTTCAGGCTCTCCATTTCAACACCAGAGTCATCTTCCAAAAATAAATACTATGTTTGGTCTCTTCCCAAAATTCTTCAAAGATTCCCAGTTACCCAAAGGGGAAAGCCTAGATTTCTCATGACGACATAGCGAACCCTTTGATTACTGTAATAACAGCCTATTCAGCCCCTCTTCAATCATGGGTCCTGAAGACTTTTCACTCCAAAGTCTTGGTCTTGCCCAAGTTCGGAGTTGATCCTGTAGGAGCCATTATGCCTTTGGGGAGCATAACTAGTCTCGCTGCCTTCAGACCAGCAACTGGTGGATCTTGGTTTAACCCACCACGTGTACAAGCCCACGAAGATTACCAAGAAATGGCCCTGAAATGTCGAAAAGACGTTTCATTTTACTCATTGGAAGAGAAATGTCCACGAAAAACTCACCAGAATAACTCATCCATCGTATTAGCGAAAACCTCGAAAGCTTATAATAAATTGTTGGCGAGACTTACTCATACCTTGTTGACGGGAAGGCAAATTGTCACAACTCTTGGAGAGGGTGGTGGATTTGACAATATTTAACAAAACCGTGTATGTATGTATTTATGCATATATATACACACATATGTCTTTCGATGCAATTCCACTTCCTGGAATTTACCCTGAACAATATAAAAATATATGCAAGAGGTCATTTATTGCCTCATTATTGGTAATTACAAAGTACTGGAAACTACCTAAGTTTTCAAACACAGGAGACGGGTTGAATATACTATGTTGCACGTACACAGGGCACCAGCGTAGTATTACGTAATCGCCGAAAGAGGATGGGGAAGACTCGGGGAAGCGATAGGGAATTAGCCCCGGAATATATTAAAGGAGAAAAGCAAAGCGGAAGGGCACGGACCGTGTCGATTGCACGTTTCCTAAATTCGATCATTTTAGTGTGAGAAATGTCTTTGTTCGTAGGTCATAGGCAGAGGGAATGCTGTATGCAGTCTGCCCACGAGTGGTCCAGAAAAAGCAGTGAGGAAGAGAGAGAAAGGAAGAAAGCAAGAGTGACCCACGGTTAACACTGGTGAATCTGGGTAAAGTGTACACGGAGAGGCCTTGACCTTGCTGGAGCACGGCCAGAGCATCCTCTGTTAGTTCCCATCCTTGTTCATCGCTGACTGTGAGCTGCCTGATTGTCACTCACTGTTTTATTCCCCATTACTCTCAGCCGGATATGGTACAAGGGTAGCTGTTAATTATAGTGTGAATGAACTAACGAATGAATAATAAAGAAATCAGAAGAGAGAGATGATGTGGATTGGTTTCTCCAGGGAAGGGATCTCAGAGGAGGTGAAACTTAAAACGTATCTTAAGACTTGCTAAAACGGCAGGGGGGAAGACAACCCAACAAACCAACAGAGGTGACGATGGGCTAGGGGGACAACTTAAACGAGGCACAGAGACAGCAGGGGATGGACTGGGCTGGAGAGATAAGGCCATTACGACAGAACAGAGGCCCTGGGATGGAACGAGTGCGAAATAAGTCTAGAGAACTGATGAAGAGAATCAGACTATACACAGACTACAGATGGGGGCAGGAAGTTTGGGGGAGGGGGGCACCAGAAACTCCCACGGAGGTACTGGTCGCAAACAACACAACATCCATAAAACACAGCCCCTCCTGTCGGCCTCTTCACACTGGGGCAAAACTAGGCAAGTGGGAAGAGCTCCCTCTGCTCCCCTCTCTGAGGAAGTTCCCTGGCCGAGCGGGCTTCCCGAGCCCTCGGCTCTTCCTTTCGAAGTTTAAGACAGAAATCTAGGCAGCTTCGTTTGACTTTGCCATTACAGAGCCCCTGGAAAATGTTGCCGCGTTATTTTGGTTTTTTTTAATCCACTGCCCTAACCACCTTGCTTCAGGCTCTGAGTGTTTTGCTTTGCTGAAACAATACGAAACAAGAAAAGGTAACCTTAAATAAGTTTTAACTTTAAAGGGCAGAAAATAAGAATTTCCGCTCTCATGATTAACTAGGCACAGCTTATACCCTGTGAGGTGCCAGCACTTAACTCGAAAGGTGCGAAACGCTTCAAGCTAGGCCAGCACGCACTTCCTCAGATGGGCAGATGTGACGGTCAAGAACCTAGGTGACATTTTAATTGACGGATATGTACAGTTGCCTGAGTTACATAGCGGGTACCAGGTCTACACATTATTTATTCGGTAATTTAATTTTTTTCCTGAAAAGGTCAATATTGATCCACGGTAGGCGTATGTCTATAAGAGATTCAAAATATAAGAATATAGCTATAAAATACAGACCGCGATCAGACTGACCATCACTACAAGACGCAGAGCAGAACGGCTAATTGTTTAGGACTCAGAGAGCAAACCATCACCCTTTCCCCTGACAGGCCCAGGCAGAGCAGGAAGAAGGTGCGTGAAATTCAGAAAAAGAAACGGCCATTCATCCTTTCATTCGATGCATAGTTATTAGCATAAGAGGGTGCTTATTATTAAGCATGTCTAGAAGAAAATGTATCCTCAAAATGTGAATAGGCGCCTCTTTCAAAATCCCTCTAGGCTCAGTTGTTTACCTGCCAGGGCATTTGTAACTTACTTTAATTATATAACTACATAAATATTCAACAAATATTTATTACGTACCTAGGATGTGCCAAGGTACTGGGGGGATATTGGGGGCCGGGAGGGAAGGCGAAGACAAAACCCCTGCCCTCAGGAGCTTCCATTCCAGTAAGAAGAGACGGACTCCAAAGGCCACGCGTAAGTAGATAAACCAGGGCGGCCGGGGGCGGTGAAGCCAGCACAGAGACACGAAGCCGGGGACAGAAAGTACTGAGGAGGGTGCCATTTTTAACTGAGGTTTGGGGAAAGTCTCACTGGGAAGATATTTGAGAAAAGACTCAAAAGATGGGAGGGAGGGAGCCACGCGGACAGCTGAGGAAAAGCGTTCGAGAAAGGACGCAGTGGGTCACCGGGACCCACCTGGCGTGTCCTCAGAGAAGGAGGAGGGTGTGGTGACAGCACCGTAGCCACACGGACGGGCAGCCTGCGCTCTGGCCATTTTAGTTCAGGGTGTCGGCTTTTATTCTGCAGGAACAGAGGAGCCTCGAAGGATTTTGAGTGAAAGAATGACAAATCTGACTTCCGTTTTAGAAAATCGCTCTGGTAGCCGCGTAGAGAACGGGAGACCAGTTAGGAAGTCGCCGCAGCCATGCGCTGTCGGGGTGAAGGACACGCAGGGACGTGGGCGTGCTTCGAAAGCAGATGGCAGGTGTTTTCTTAAAGCCTCTTTCCTCTTAGCTGGCGTGTGCACGCTGAGGGCAGAGGTGTTTTGATGAAGTAGCTGAATGCGGTGAGCAGGGTACCTCTGGGGGAAGATGGGTTTGGATGGGGGGCAGCTAGGAGGAAATGCGGATGCAAGGTGAAAAGAGAAAGTTCCAGGCTGCCTAGAACAGACGAAACGGAGCATCTAGAAGGAAAAGAAAGATGCGGAGACGTAGGGGCGCTTCAGACAGAAACTGGCCTCTGCGGTTTTTCCCAGGCCTGTGCGAGAGCGTGCACCGGAGTTTTCCACCGTCCTTGGCCGTCAGGACCCACATCTAAGCCCAACTTAATGCCCCTGGGAGAGCAGAGCGAGGTCCACGAAGTCGCTTCCCAAATCAGAGAAGGGGGATAAAGAGAGAGAGAGAGAACTGAAGAAACCCAGAGATAAAGAGTACACAGAGGAGGGAGAAAGGAAAGAAAAGGTTCAAGAAGACACATGAGCACGGGAAATATTTTAACGGTGTCACAAGCAATTGCCCCGGCCGCTGCTCTGTGACGCTCACGGTCCCCGCAGCGAACACCCGATTGAGGCGTGCGAGAATATGGCCGAGCAAGATTTCCGACTTGATTGATAGATGGATTTGATGAGCCCCGTGCGTCTAGGGGACAGACAGACTGTGTCTATGTCAAATGTGATCACTGATTTATTTTTTTGGAAGAAAGAGCTGAATATAGATAAAAATGCTTGGGGATCATCGCCGAATTATCTGAGATTATGTTAATTCCTTTTGATGGTACTGTTATTTTCAGCTACAGATGTAGGAAATAATTGAATATAAAAATCAGAACTGGATGAAATTCAAACCAAAAACTTCATTGCAAGTTGATTAATCTGATCAATTTGGACAGCTAAACTAGATAATTCAAGTCTTCGAGTGCATTTTTTGGATCAACTAATCTTCCAAAAATGAGGAATCCAGTTTGGCTGTCTGAATCGATCAAGCAAACCAGGTAATGGCAAAATGTCTCCCCGTTTCTGCTCCGCAGATAGAGCTCCACTGTTGACAGGCAGCTTTGAGAACCAGTAACAGGATTACACTGGCTCTGGAGCTTCCCATGTTTTCATCCTCAGCCTCTTCTCCCAAGGACTCGTCTGAACAGAAGTGTGGTTTGCAGTCCACGTGGAGGACAAACGGTGCGGACCGTCTGCTCGGAGTCCGTGGGTTCCTGCGGTTCCGTCGCAGTTCGTGTCCCTGCCGTGATCCTGACATCAATCAGGTTGCTAGGTCATTCCTTTCCTTCCTCCTCTCCCTGACCCACACCTGGAAAATCACCACCCTCTTTCTAATCTGGCCGCCGGGTAGGCCGATGTAGAGAGTCAGCGCCAGGCGAGGATTCTGAGCGATGCCCCTTCTCTCTCCCTGCGTTTCTCTCCTTCCCCATCGTCCCTCCGGCACAGGCTGTGTGCTCCCCCGCCCGGCACCACGCTGGGACGCACACAAAGTGACGACACAGAGGAACGAAGGTGCCTTTACACATCCGCCGCATTACGCTCCCCTGTCCACCACCTCCTTCCTGTCTCGTACAGGCTTTGTACCTTAAGTCCCAATGGTTTCTTCTCTCCGACATGCAAATAGCTGCCTTATGGTAATAATAATAATAGCCAACGCATCAGGGCTTAATAAGTGCCAGGCACTGTTTTAGCCACTAATATATATATATATACATATATATATATTAGCTCATTTGATCCCCATTCAAGCACTATGTAATAGACACTATTATTGGCCGCCTTTTATAGATGAGGGAACAGAAGGACCATTAAGTAACTTGCCCAAGGTCACCGCTCACAAGGAGGTACTCGAGGCCAGGCGGTCTGGCTGCAGGGCCCCCTGCTCGTAACTCTTCCGTCCCAACTGCCTCGCAGCAGAGCCTGTGACAGTGACGTGCGTGTCTCACGGCCTGGCAAACAGCTGCGGGCTTTTCTCTGCTGGGTTTTTCTTGAGTGAGAACAGCACTCGTCCACTGCAGGGAAGGAGCCTGGAGACCTCTCCTCCCAGGGCCCGGCGGTCACAAGTGTGCCCCATGGAGCTGGGACAGTAGAATTAGGACCAGCTTTCATACTGTCGGAATCCCTGCCTCCCCTGAGGTCCCCTCAAAAGCAGTGGAAACGTCAGAGGAACTGAAGTTGCTGCTGTAGACTGCTGAATCCCCACTCCGGTGGCCAAAAAAAGTCACTGCCTGGTGTGTGGATGCCCGTTCAGAAGTCTAGCGAGCTCATGGACTCATTCGACTAAGCACACTAACGTTCCAGGTACTGGACCCGCAGGGGGTTCTCAGCACCCCTGAGATTCCACGACAATCACTAGCTCGTTCCACGACAATCCCTAACTAGTTCTTTCATTCACTTTATCTCATTCACTCGTGAATTCATTCGACTTTAATTAAGTTCCTACCGGGGAGCATCCGATAATGTGCTAAACCAGAGGGCACAAATCTCTGGGCTGCAGTTCCTTGCATCTGAGGGATCAGTGCCTGGGACCTCTCACCACACCTGATACCCTTTTTTACACTAATACGTGTGTCATCGTTCAGAGAGGCTCAAAAAAAACAGGAACCCCTTAGGTGCCACACCGTGGCTCATTGAGAAGGCCCGATAATGCCACACTCCAGCCAGGACTAACACGGCTGGACGTTCTGCCGAATTCTATCCTTAAAATCTTGCTGCTATTGAAGCCGTTGAGGACAGAGGATACCTGCGGATATTTTTCGTGTTAGGATTTGTCCCGCTTTCTAGCTGAATCGGTTCGAGAAATGAATCTTCGAAGCCTCGATTTCCTCATTTGAAAAATGGGGTAATAATGTCTAATCCGAAGATTATAGAGATGATTAAATAATGCGCATCAGGTGCCTATACGTATTAGATACTAAAATGGCAGCGGACGAGGAAGGGGAGGAGAATTTACACCACGTGGCTTCTGTAGGAATGAACATGAGGTCATCACAGAGCAACCTCCAGGCTCAATGAAAAACCAGGATGGAATTTGTTTCTTAAAGAAACAAAGGGGTTTTTTGGATGCTTTGTGTGTTTTTTGACTTTGGAGATCTCTTTAGTGAAGTCTAAGAATATTTTCTACAGTTTTAAGTTCTTTAATTATACTCTTTTTTGACTTTCTGTTTTTCTTATCCTTAATCTGATCCTTCTTATTATTTGGGAATTTTTCTGTGGTCACTATCCTCCTGATTCCCTTTCAGAAAAATAGTCCTTTATTTTAGCATGAGATACTTTTTTTTTTTCCATTTTAAAATATCTCAGGGATAAGACATAAACCCACATATTTCTGTTTAATATAAAAGCATTTCAGAAAGCCATGGTGACAACTAGACCGAGAAAATGCAAGATTCTTGGCTTCGGAGGCCCACTTTTATATAACGTAGAAAGAACCTGAGGCCAAAAGACCATAAGGAAAAGAGAAAAAAACATTAATGTATTTTAACCGGCTTTTGGAAAATATATGTAAGATGACTAAATATGAGTTCGAGAGCTAGCTCAGAATATGATAGGAATCATTAGAGAACTGACTTTGAAAGGAAGACAAAAGCACCCGGATCTGGTTTTCTGAAGACTCCTGGGAACCGTACTGTAAGACGATAAAATATATTTATGAAGAACTGCTAAAGATCCAGCAATCAAAAATGTTTCAAGTTAAAACTCACCAGAGTAAGAATAATACAGGCCACTACGGTAAAGTGGAAAAAGGAATATAAAACTTTTATATGCAGAAAACCTTCAAAAAATCTAGAAATCTAGTATAAGGCGCTTGGAGGAGCCATGTGCAAAAGCGAGCAGAAGCGAAACAAGAGATTTTAGCTTTAGCTCTGAGTGAGAGGTTTCTACGCCAAACCACCGGAAAGCGTTTCAGCGGGAAATGACGGCCTCTTGAAATATATTTTCAGAATAAAGGAGCAAAGGTGAAAGCTGTTCTCCTGACAACGTACTAATGAGAAATTAAAGACGGGGAGAAGAAACGCCGTGAGTACCAACCCCAGTGACTGTCACCTTCTTGAAGAGCACCAAGAGAAGGCGAAGTAACTGGCCAGCACTGGGAACCCGTTTCCCGGATTAGCTGGGAATGTGTTCCAAAGCGAGATGGTAGAAACTCCAGCAGCAGCGAAAGGGCTAGAAACTGATAAGGCGAAATATACACCAGGTCTTGATAATGTATCATTATTATTACTGGATTAATAGCATACTGCTGCACCGTATCAAAACCTTTTGTAGTAAGGGAATCATATAAAAGGATCAATAAAACAACTCTTTAAAATAATGAAGTAAACATATTCCATATGTTTTAGAGGAAATGAAGAAAAAATTAGTTAAGATTGAAGCTTGCTTAGGTCTCTTTTGCCAGGTTCGATTAGGAAAAATGCAAAACAGAACTGAACATTATTTTTCAAAAGGTTGGGAATTTAAAATCAAAGGAAGAGCCCAGGCAGTATGTACTGAAGATCTGGCAATTTTCTGGTTAATTTGTTTAACATGGATAGCCTCCAAATCTTTTTTTTTTTTTAACTTGTACTATTAAAATGATCTTTCTATATTAACTATGCATTGCCAAGTTTCCTCTTGGTGCTTTATGAATACAGCATAAGAAGCATAGGTGTGTAGTTGAAGATTTTCAGCAATATTTGTACCGAATAAATTATACAACAAACACATAGTATACAAATATAAGATATTAAATTCTGTGGATACAACATGCATAAGAGAAAATACTATATATATATACACATATAGATGCATGTAGATGTGTGTATTAACTTATTTATTCCTTACATATTCCTTTCATATTTAACTTAAAGAGATTACAATTGGTTAGGTATGCTGGAGGTAGAATAAATGTCATCAGGTTTGCTAACGGGACTGACTGATCATTTTAAATGTCCAGTGTTGCGATCTTAGCAAAAAAGAAAAATAGATAAAATATTTGATTCAATTGATTGGTCAGTCTAAACTGTGTAGAGACAGAAAATTCAACAAATCGGGATTTTTACATCCTGCGTGTGGAATCCGGCCTTACAAAGGTTCCATCTTCCAATGGAACACAGCTCTGTTTTCATTGGCGTGTCTGTTTTAACTACTCGTTTTTAAATTATTTGAGCCTTTTTTTAAAAAAAAATACCACAATATAGTCTATTTTCTAACAGAAACTTTAGTGAAACAAGAATATAAATATTGGCGACCATATAATGAAGTAACTCCATATGACTAAGACAGAGCAGGCTATTAATTTGTAAATATTTCTATTAGTTTCCTTGAGGTCACTTTTCTTTACATATTCTCGATGAAAGAGATTTTTTGAAATGCCTGAGAATTTCCTCTAAGAGTTAGTGTTTCATGTTCTGGTGCGTAACTGGCGTCCCAAACAAACAGAGACAGAATGAGAAAATTAGTTTGGGGACCGACCAGATTTCACTTTTCACTAAGGTCTCAATACTCTACTCCTGTTCTCCTCCCATTTGAATTCCTCGACATTTTCCTGGAATGAAAGTGGACCTTAATTTGAAACCATGATTGCGCCTCTTACTTCCCACCGCTATTGTCACCACCCCCACCTTACCCCACCATAATGACCCTTTTGCTTGGGATGATTTGCCAAGGTCTCTCGAACTGACAACATCCAAAGAACCCTCGTCAAGAACCAAAGCTCCTTGAAGATTCCTTCGGCGGCTGCACTTACTCGTACCCACTGATAGGACGCCAGGCACCAATGCCAGACAAGCCAGAATCAGTTAGTGCTGCCCTTTAGGGAGCCACAATGTTTGCTACACAGTTAAGGGTCCCCTCTGCCTCCAAACTTTAGTTCCAGAAAGCCCTCAAATGATACACTTTGTAGCTGAACACATACTGATATAAAATAAAAATTTTTAAAAAACCCTACAACGTCCGGCCCGATTCCCCGCCTGCCCGTGAGTTCTGGGGCTCCACTCTGCAGAGCTGCCCACAGAACTCTAATGTCCCCAGACCTTCCTAATACATGCAGGCTTCAAGCTGGCAGCTAGGACCACAGGGATGCCATGACACAGCCACCTCTCCAACGGGATTGGACTCTATCGGAGCATATAACTGCCCAGACACCAAGTAATGGCAGGGGTCCTAAATTACCACAGCCCCCAGGGAGACTCAGATTCAGCGAGTCGCCTGTATCAAGGGCCACTGGCTGATGGATACTGTCAGCTTAGGGTGTTGCTTTCTCCAAGAAAAATGAGGTAAGAAGCTTTGGTCTCTCCAAGACACCTGGAGAGCCTGGAAATAATAAACGAACATGACAACTGCATTTTTACACAGAGGTAAGTTTCTCGGTATGTATACCTTCTTCCATTTAAAGCAGTAGGACAACTCGATAAGATTCTTTTTGAGTTATCTTGTATTCATTTCTGAAATCTAAAGTCCAGGCTTCCTCTTCTGACTTTTCATTTGCATAAACTATGCTTCTTAGTGTTTTCTACATGGATATTAAAAAATAAGCAAGAAGTTAAGCTGCCCTCTCTTCATGATGCATGTGACTTCTATGTAATAGTCTTCAGTGAAATTAGACATTCACTGGAGGGCCCAAAAATGCCAATGACAACAACAAAATCCAATTAACCCAATTTTTCATTCACGTAGGTGCTATCAATGAAAAAAAAAAAAAAGGTCAGATTATCTTTAAGAATTTCAAATAGAGGATAATTTACGCCTATTTTAAAGTGAGAAATGATTATTTTGTGGCATGTGCTAAATTATGAGTATTAACTCTATGAGCTTATGTCACTCTGGGTAATAGACTCTTCCCCACTTTATAAGAGTCACTATACAAAGAAATCCTATAAAATTGCTTTAAGCTGTGTAGTGAGGAAGAATACCATACCTCTGAGTTTATGAAAATTTAACATAAGCTAAGTTAAAGTCTTATATATTCCTAGAGAGAATGATCCATGTCTGTTTTATTTATTTTTTAAAATCTCCCTCGCCCCCAAACACCTAGCGACAGTACCTTAAACAATACTAAATACTGATGCATGAATGAAAATAATTCACGTACTAGAAAGGATTCAATATATTATACAACTTCAACTTCCACATTTCACAATTTAGCTTCTTTGTAATTGGTTCAAATTCCCTAGAGTTTTTAATATATTTGAATTATGTCGAACTATGGCATCATTAGCTGAGATAAACTTCATTACTTGGGGTTGATATAAGAAATTGACTGGCAAACTCATTGTAATATATTTATTTATGACTCTGCCACATCACATAAAAATGTAAGTTGAAAACAATCAAGAAAATACACTATTAAAAGAGAATAAACTGGAATAGACCCACCAGAAAATGTTAAACTATTTTGGTGGGTTTTGGTTTTGTTAAATTCTTAAATATGTTTGGCCTAACACATTTCCCTTTAATTCCCTTAATATACCCTGTGGATTTCCACAGAAATGTGAACCATGCGTTTCTGATTCATTTATACTTAACTCATCAACATGTTTGGTAAAAATAATTTGAAGCACAGAGTCCCATGAACGGTTTTTGTGGGATCCTTTATTTTAGTTAGTAAACAACTGGAACCTGAACCCAGAAATCTTGGGGCTTCATTTAAAACTCAAATTCCATAAAGAACGAGAGTGTTCTTAAGTGGATCAGGCACACTCTGCCTTTGACAGTGCCTCGCTCCAAATCTTACAGCTGGGAGGAATTATTTTGATAGTTCACTCCATTTCTTGTCACTTTTGTTTTAGAGACTATAAGCCTCTGATGGGGCAGAACTTGTCTGAGTCAGGACTAGACGACACCCCATCAGCTCTGTTTGTTTACGCAGACCTAGGTAGGCACTGTAACTGCCTCGGGAGCATGACTCTGAAAGGACAGCTTTCCTCTCTCCAGGTAGGGAAAGAAGAGGGTCAAGCAGCCTAATGTCATCGTCCCCCGTGACCCACCCACTATAACTTATTTACAAAGGGAGAGAAAGAGACAGAAATTTTCACCCGACTCTCTCTAGGATGTGCGTGAACAAGTACGAAATCATCCATTTCGAGATTATTTCCATCGAGTTCATCATTCCCCAGGTTTCTAGTCTAACCCCGCATCTTTCAGAAAGCTTGGGGACACACCCATCTCCTTTCTGTCCCAACTTGGAAAAGCACACACTAAAGCTCTACTGAGATGTGTAGTCCCAACATGCTGGCCTGCTGCTCTCTGCCATTAGTCTGTCATACCGTGGGGTTTTATTTTTCTCAGCTGAATTTTTTTTTTTTTTTTTGAAAATTAACCACCACGCCTCCTGTCCCTCCGTCTTTCTTTGAAGGCGCTCCTCCAAAAGCTGTCAGATGCCCATTCCCCTGAGGTTTGGACTTATAAAGACCCTTCACGCTCTGTGAAACACTAGAGATGATTGGCTCTGCTGGTGTGTATTGTACTCCCCCACGCCTTCCCTGTTACTTCCAAAAGCTTTCCTCTCCTTCTGTTACTCACTGCAAATCAGAAATAAAAATCTTCTGGCTTTGAGATAGATGTTATTTCTGCAGAAGAAACCCCAAAACAGAGGATTAGTATACTGAAATAAGAATAATCTGAAGGAAATTCCTTAAGAGAAAAAAAACAGCTCTTTCATCAACTCTCCATGGAATTAAAGGGAGATGAAACAGATATGCACGGTATTTGCAGTAAAAAATACCACACATATGTGCTTTTCAATACGGAGCATGAAATCTACCTTCTGAGTTTCATGAACGAGGAGCCTGATCGCTTTCTTTTATCAGACTGGAGTGGTCTAACTCATCAGAAAAAAAAAAAATGCAGAGAAAGAAATCTGTGCAGAAGTGGGTCCTGAACCACTCATTTAATAAACATTCCTGGACCGAGGTGTTATGGAAAATAAGGCACCAGGGATGGAAGTGTGTCACCCCTCATTTATAATCATTAAGGACTTTTTATTTCCCTGTTTACATAAATCATTCTGCCCTATTAAGATTAAAGTCCAAATGGCCTCACTCCAAAGTGGAGAGGGAAAATAATTCTTGGGATTTCCATATATTATTTATTTTTAAACCTTATCCTTTAACGTTTTCTTTTTAAAATATATTGTATAATGTGAACAATACATTGGGTAGTACATGCATAAATCTTACAGATAAATACACAGATATTGGAAAGAACAGGCTCAAGATGACCTTAGTTTTGTTTTACTAATAGGAATGCATAATTAAAAATGTTTGGAGGCCACCGACCTATCAAAACGGATCCTGGCCTGGTGGTCGTGGGTCTCAGGCACAGCCCCTGACCTGTCACACTCAGCTGCTCTCTGGACAGCTCACTGAGGTCTCGAGTCTCCATCTCAGATTCCAAGGTTAAATTAGATATGGCCTGAGGCCCCTATTGGCAAAAATGCCAGTTGTGCCTTACCCACGTGCTTGGTAAAACCTCACCTGACATTCACGGTGACTTGCAACTGAACAGGTTGTAAGGGTGAATAAGACTGTCGTCAAGGAGCTGGGAGTCTGCCAGCAGAAGAAAATGAAAAGCTGATTCTCTTCTAGTTTTTCTAAGGAGGCCACCAGGAACGGCTTCATTCTGCTCTACGAGACAGTTACATGCTGCATATAACACAGCCTACTTCTCAGGATTTTCCTGCTGGTCGGTTTAGGGGCTCAGTTTATACACACGGGGGAGGAAAGTTCTTAATGGTTATAGATGGGGAGCAAATAAAGACTCGATTGTTCAAGATGAAGAAAGAAAACAGTTAGTGTAACTGACAGCCAGCTTCGACAGGTGTCCCTCAAACCGCCCCTAGCAACAGCCTCGCATTTCTGCCACAGAGAACTCTCTTTGGATTTTATGGTTTATTCAAGGACCACTTTCTTAAAATCTTATTCATTTTCTTAAATTAAGATTCTCGCCCATATCCTTTGTGAGTTCAGAGTGTCGGTTCTTATGTTCACCCAACTGATCGAATTCTATCCTAGAATTACACTTGTCAGCTATAAATAATATGGACTATATTTCATTCGTTTTCTCTCAGAATTAAAAATTCTTTATGTGACCTATCTTCCTTACTAGCTTTTTGATTTCTTGAAAAACTAAAACAGCGTTCAAATCATTTTGGATACTCCAAAGTACCAAGCACGTGTGTTTTTTTTTGCAGAGAGAAGGTGCTCAGAACACATAATGAATGAGTGAATGAACGAGCAAGAGGAGACGGTACCTCACCAAAATCGGGGGTGGGGTGGGGGGCTTTCCCAAAAGGCAATCTGTAGAACACGTGCAATCTTCACTCTTTCGAAGCTTTGTTGGGGCCCACTTCAAGCCTACTGAATCGCTCATATATTAATAAGCTTACCAAGAGATGCAAAGCGTGAAAAGTTGGAACCACTGACCAGGAGAAATGTCAACGTCCTTCCCCGCTTTTATTTCCAGAGACAGGCAGGGATGTGAAGGATGGCTTCTATTCTAAAATTGCTCGAGACGTTCCCTTTTGCTCCCGAGCTGGTTTTGTTTGGAATCCCATGTGAATCCCAAGGCTGCATTTGGGGTAATTTGACAGTATCATATTGGTGTGGGGTTAGCGGCCAGTTGAAAGTAGTAAGTAGTAATGGCTAAAATGTATTGAGTATTTACAGCATGCCAGGTTTTATTTCAAGCGTGCCTTATATACATTTATTTAATTAACCTTCAAATGTATCTCTAATTATTAGCTCTATGATCAGGTCCATTTTACTGATGAGAAAATCGAGGCACAGAACAGGGTAACCTGCCCACGGTCTTACAGTCAGGAAATGGTAGAGCCTCAGTTCACACCCAGGCAATGCGATTCTCAAACCACACGCTTAACCTGTCAAGAACGGGCTACACTGCAAAGAACAGAGTTCCAAGGAGTTCGAGGAAGAAAGAGATCGTTGATCTGCCATGTGAAGAAGGCTTCTCATGTAGAAAAACGTTAATGACATGCGTTCTGTGTCTGAGTTATTAAAAGCCATCGAAGACCGTTTCCTGAACGACAGTTGCTTCGCTGCTCTCATACCCCGTACGCCCCCGGCACAGATGTCATTCTTAGAGTTGATGGCTCTGGTTGATCTTAGCATGAGTTGCCATCAAGGGGACTTGGGTTCTCAGCGTGGGGGCGGTCCAAGAGTTAGAGGGACGCTTAGACAAAGGAATGGCTATCTAAGTGGCACTGAAGATTCTCTATATATCATAAATCAGAATATAATTTTAGGGAAACATAAATTTACATATTCTTCACTGTGGATACACTAGAAAGCAGGAGCAAGGAATTTCTTATTTGCCATGATGCCAGCCCAAGTTATATGAGATTTATCGAAATGGAAAGAATATGGAAATACAGAGTCCAGGCCAGGTCATTGTCACCGGCCTGAAGTAACAGGGGTGGAGAACGCAGTTTCCTAGGGGGTGGGAAAGGTGGCTCTCATAGGTTTAGGGTAATTGTACAGCCAGAGAGGGGTTGACACGCTCCTGACACTGTAGCCCTCTCTGGAGAGGCAGGACTGAGATCTGTTCACTTTTTTCTCAGATTATAAGGCAAGACCACGCTAGTTGTGAAATCCAATTGCCAGCGACAAGAGAAATATAATGTCAAATGCATCCTTCTGAGGCAGCTTCCTGATGCTCTGCTTGTTCGAAGTAAGACACGAGGGACTCTAATCTCAGTAGTCAGAGGAAACGGGTCAGTTTAGAAAGGATCTAAGACCCAGAATTACCTGCGCTGTGCAGACAGACACACACTTCAAGTCACCAAGCAATTTTTGAACGCCTGCTCTGTTCTAGGCATGACACTAGTCTTGGGGGAGAATTTCCTGCAAGTCACATGAAAGGGCATCTAACAGGAGCAAGAGAGATCCCAGTCACTAGATCTGGTCAGCAAACACAGGAAAGGACATAAAGATCATTTTTCTGAGGGATGACCTTGAACATTGATTAAAGTCCCATGGTAAGGTTTTCAAAAAAAAAAAAAAGGGATTATCTTTCCCTCATACAAGGTAGGATAACTTTTTAAAAGCAAATTCTAAACATAAAATCGACAAAGGGGAAAGGTCTTTGAAAAAATATGCACCAAAAAGTACACTTCGGCATGAATACTTCAGTATAACGCATCACACATTTAAAATGAAATGTGAATTATTCACTATCAAGGAAGTTCAAAGCCCTTCAACTGAATTTATTTGACCTGTCTGGCAGCAAAATAAATCTGACGGGTGGTCTGGTGCAGGCACCTGTCCAAGTCCATTCACATGACATTTTCGTAGTATCAACATTTAAAAGCTCCATTCCTGTGGCATCGACAACAGCACATGGGACCATCTCCCCAACACATGGCAACCAACGCATTACCCAAACAAGTCTGCTCCATGAGCCAGACGCTGTAGTTTTCCAGAAAGTACAGACTCAGCAAATGAGGACGTGATCTGCACGTTCCAACTCCGAGCTCTACCGCTTGAAATGCGTCACGTGAACTTGAGGAGCGAGGCGCCATCTCATCAATCGTAGTGTACTTTTTGCATGGATACTATTTTTCCAACTCCAATGGCAGAGAACAGGCTAAAATGCAAGTTGTTTTTACTTTTAAATCACTATATTTGCCATTACACAGCATGCTTCTCAGTTTTCCATATCACTAAAGCCTGGGATAGAGTTACTGAACATCCACCAACTTTTTTTCTCTCTCTTTTGCTCTTTAAGGTGTGGCCTGCAGATAACCTAGCCTTGAGTGCCCCGGTCTGCCACCTGCTCTGTCAACAAGGCACCTCGCTTCTCTCAAGTCTATCTGTCTGGCCAGTGCTATATGGACTAAATTGGTGCGCTTTTAAAACGATTATATGAAGTTTCGTACAAATTATAAGCACCGTGCAAATATGTGAGTATCAATAATCATCATCACGCCCTGAGGTGAGAGTCTATACACACTTGTTCAACTAAAGGACCTTGTAACTAAGCGTTAGTAACAACCGAACATATCACGCTCATGCTGTTCTAACGCTTGACCCGTCTAAACTGATTTAATCTTTAGTAGCAGTCTATGAGGAGTTATTATTATTATTATTACCATTTTACTCATGAAATCTCTGAGGCTCGGAGAAGTAATGGAAGAACTGGAATTCTAGCCCCAGAAGCCCGACTTCACGGCCACTGTGGCATAAGACGTATGATATCATTAACAGCACCGGGCAAGGAAGGGCCAGCAAATCATCGTGCTTCTGGTTTCGAGCCAGAGCCCAGGATCAAACACAAGCTCACGGAACACAACCCACTGGTAAGTAACATGTTCCTTCACGAATCTCTGAAGCCCACCTACCTCACCGCTGTAAGTCAGGCTCAGTGAGGAAACATGGGCCATTAACGATATTCGCTAAGACACAAATGATGGCCTCGAAGAGCCGGCGAGACTGGTTTGTTCCACTCCAGTCTAGTATGTGGTGAATTAGTTTTAGACAGCAGAGTGGCACTTGCTGATCATGTTCCCATGTACAGAAGAGTCAGGAGAACTCGGAAGACTGAGGCGAGGCCATCGGCCCTGCTGCGGGTCCATACGGAACACGCAGGCCCGAGATGGCTCCACCGCCAGATCACTTCCTGTGCTACATCCTGAGGCCACTCATCCCAACAGGCCCGGCCCTCTACCGTTGGTCTGGCTGACGGCTATTAGGGTGTGTGAAATAACGCAAGCAGGAGGGTTGAAAATTGTGTCCCCCAAAATTCACATCTCTCCGGAACTTCCCAATGTTACTTTGTTTGCAAATAGGGTTTTTGCAGATGTCATCCGTTAAGGCTTTTGAGACGGAATCATCCTGGGTTTAGGGTGGGCACTAAATCCAATGACTGGGGTCCTTATAAAAGACAGGAGAGGAAGGATTAGGCACAGAGATGTCCAGGCACAGAGGGGACAGAGATGCAGAAAAGAATGTCGTGTGAACACAGAGCAGAGGATGGAGTGATGCAGAACAAACTGAGAGAGACCCAGCTCTGCCGGGAACCACCAGAAGCTGGAAGAAGCAAAGATGATGCTCCCCCAGAAGCTTAGGGGAGACGGTGGCCCCACCGACACTTTGATTTCAGACTCTGTCCATCAGAACTGGAGGAGAATAAACTTGTCTTTTTGAGCAAGCAGTGCTCTTTGTGCTACTTATGACACTGGCCCTAAGCAACCAACACACCACTCCTATGGCTCATGCTAAAAGGAATTAGAAAAGGTATTTCAGTGGCTTTAGAATCCGCCGAAGAATCGGAGCTTCTAAATACAGAATGAAATAAAAAGTTCTGTAAATCACACTCTATATGGGGAAAAAATTCTGTTAATCACACTTCACACTGAGAAAACACAAGTCATTACTAGCAGCCTTTATTTTCACTTTCGATGGTCTAATAATGAGCACAAAATCTGCTTACAGTCGAGAGACGTTTTCCCTCGTGTGGCATACTTCCACATAATTTTAAAACAGCATGCTCTTAAAAGACACGTGCTGCAAAAATAAACTTAAAGGAAATATTGTTTAAAAAAACAAATTCCGAAAATATCATAAAATACTGTCATATTTCTGCCATCAACAAGCATTTCAAGAAATATTTTCGTTACTCTTGGTTCCTACTGATTTATCTAGCCCGGTTTCAAATCTATTACACAGTTAAGTTCATTTAAAATATTCATTAATCCACATTTTTTTCCACGACCTAAATAACTGGGGACCATCAAAGATCATTTTTTAAAAAAAATATATTTTACCTGGGTCCACTTACATACTTTTGACTATTCTGTCATGGATTACTACCCAAGTGAAACATAGAAGAGACCCCCAAATTTTAACTTATTAGGGGGGAAAAAAGCCTATAAAAATTTTATGCTTTGCAATCAAAGGTAGTGCTCCCAGCATGGTGCCTGCTACCCATGTGCAGCTGTGCCCGAAAAAAGCCAAGGTGTGATTAAACGGTCTTTTTCATATCATCCTCCCTTAAAGGTTTTTTTTTTTAATTGGAACGCAGCCATCGTTAACAGAGCCTGTTCACCAGAAGTCTCTGCTCCAAGGGACGGAAAGAGCCACCCACCTCCTGACTTCTTCGTGCCAGGTCGATGCCTGCTGCTGACATCGCTCGGCAGCGCGCGTGTGCTCTGTCGCATGTCACTTTTAATCAAGAAAAGAACACGATGATAATTCTGTTTATGAGCTTTTGACATCCCGTGGCTTCGTAAGAAATGGATTTTATTTTTTTACAGCATTGAGGTGGACCTTCTCAGGGGGAATACACATGCCTCTCTCCGCTCTACCCACGTGCTCCCGTTTACCCACATCCCTCTGTCACAGGATTATTTTCTGGTGTCCTGGCCTGAAAACTTTGGAGCCGTTGGACTAAACACACAGGTCTTCCTCCTCAATGGTCCTGGCATCTAATTTGTCATCAAACTCTTTCATGTCTTAAATGAAGCTGTCTGGTTCCTGGCATTACTCTAGCTCTCAGATCTTCCACCCCCTGTCCCCTGAGCCTTCTCGATGACACCCTGGGGCATAGCCTTCTTCCGAAATTCCTTCCACAGTCTCCATCCAGGTCAATGTACCTAATACGTTACTTTCTTCATGGCATTCCATGCTTAATATTTCGCTTGGTTCCCAATGGTCCATTCGATAAAAGCCCTAATCCCATAATGGATTTTCAAACCCTTCCATAATGCAGGATGATCTGAAAACCCATTTATACCGTAGGAGGGTTTGAAAACCCAAACTCGATTTACCTCTCCGTCTTTCTTTTTCTTGGAAACTCCAGTACAGCTACTGTTCCAGACAGACCTGTGTTCACTCTGCTTCCTCTCTCTCTGGACCACCCCCTTCCCCCGACCTCCTGATTACTCTTCAGCCTGCCCCCAAGCTTCTTTTGACTGTGGGCACAGAATGTCCTCCCTCTTCCCCACCATTAAAACCATCGATTCTTAAAGATCCTGCTCAGCCCCACTTCCTCAGGGAGTCCTCACACTGCTGTAGTCTACGGAATCGTCCACCTCTGAAATCATTAACTCTCCGTGTCCTGTTCTTCCATTCTCTCATTCCCACAGTCCCTGGCTCTCACAAAGACCCGGGTGGAGACCTGCAGGCCTTACGCTCTACTCGCCCTGTCTTGGCTTAATTCTTCCCCTACTTTGCCCGGACAGGTTTACATTCTCATCAATGTGATCAACAGTCCCACCTCACCTTGACCCTCTGCCTTGCTATCACCAGTACGAGATCAATGAATTGTTTATCTCTTCCGTTTCCATTCATTAACTACTGGTATCAATTGGATGAGAATGTAGTTTAGCTCCTTTAAATTTTCTATGTGCATTGACAGCTACTTAGCAATCCTTCTCCATTCTTACTTAACTCCCTTTTCCTTCTTAAGTCCTTAACCTTTTTCCTTATTTCTTTACTTCTTGGCAAATGACCATTACATGATGAAACCTTGCTCAGCTTCGCTATCGTCGCGTTCAGATTTGCCTCCATTTCTTTCTAGTCTTGGAGGAAGAGTGTCCGTACTCTCCAAGGCTCTCGCTCCCTGCCTCTTCCATCTTTTCTGAGTTCTTGCTCAAACTGTGGTTCTAGTTTTCCCTCTCCCTGGCTTCTCTGGTCCGTTTATGACATGCTGAGTCACCCCCTCCTTGGCTTTACAAGTAAACTTTTTTAAAGTAATAAACTACACCTCCTGTGTTTACTTTTTGAGTCCAGATTCCTAGAGCCACTGTAATCTGACTCCTGGACCCACCGTTCTACTGAAATTGCACTCGAGAACATATCCATGTATAATAGAATACTATTTAGCCATAAAACGAAGGGAAATCCTGCCATTTGCAACAACATGGATGGACCTCGAGGGCGTTATGCTAAATGAGATAACTCAGAAAGAGGAAGACAAATGCCATATGATGTCACTTACATGTGAGAGACATAAAACCAAACACACTCAGAGAAAAAGAGATCAGGTTTGTCATTATCGGAAGGGAGAGAGTTGAAAGAAAGGAATCAAAAGGTAGAAATTTCCAGTTATTAGATAAATAATTTCCGAGGATGTAATGTACAACTCGATGCCTCATAGTTACTACTACTATATGGTATATTTGAAAGTTGCTAAGAGAGTAAAGTTCTCATCACAAGGAAAAAATGTTTTGTATCTCTACAAGATGTTGGACGTTAACTAAATTTATTGTGGTATTCACTGAGCAATATGTGAAAGTCAACTCGTTATGTGATACACCTCAAACTTATACAGAGTTGTCAATTATATCTCAATAAAACTGAAAGGAAAAAAAAAAAACGCATTGCCTGCCACCTCCCTCCCCTGCTGCTGAATCCAATGGCCTCATTTCATCCTCACGTATCGCCCCACGGATGTTCACCTACATCTCAAAATGACTGTCATCTTTGCCTTCGTAACATACTTCCACAGTTCCTTTTACTGTCATGATTCATTCTGGGAGTTTTTCACTGACTTCTCTTCCTTGGCCTAGCCTTTAAATATGGGTCTTTTAAAAAATACATTCTCTTTCCTCCTGCTACTAATTTTCTCTCAAAATGATTTCTTCAATTCCTATGTTTTTTTTCTGATACCAATATGTTGATGACTCCCATAATTTACTTTCAACCCCAATCTACGCTTTAGATCCATATTTCCAGCAGTCACCAAACTTCTGTTGACACCTCGAATAACCTGTGAAAAACTGAATTCGCTGTCTTCACGCAACACTTTCTTCCTTCCTCTCTCTGCATTCTTCATCTTCGTTAATATCTTCACCAGAACGCTTGGAGATAGTCGTTTGAGACTATTTCCCAAATGTCACCTCCAAGTCTTAACCCAATCCACCTTTCCAATAGACCCCTACCCTATGCTGAAAACCACTGCCCAAATTCAGGTAATTCCTCTCTCTCTAGTCTAAAGAAGACTTCTAACGAGTCCCTCAATCTACCCATTATGTCTTCCCAAAAGTTATTTCTATGTTGCCAGAGCTAGCTTGTTACATACAAAATCATGTCACTCCTTTATTAAAAAAAAAAAAAAGTCAACTGTGATCTGAGATAGGTTTGTCAAAGCCAGCCCGTCTTTTGTGTTTTCCCAAGTTACAACCGGGCGTGTACATAAAGGCTGGTTGAGAAGACCAGTGTATAATGTTTGCCCGTATGGTTTTCATTTGAGAGACGGGTGCTATTTTCTTCCATTGTTCAAAGTACCAGGTGCTATCTGGGAGACCGTTTCTTCCGTTATCCAAATGCAGTTCCCTCTGCTCCAAACCCGGCCTCTCGTGTCAGTGGCTACTCATCTGCCTGCGGTCACAATGTCCTTGTACCTCATGGTTAAAGGAGGCAATGCAG
Source organism: Pteropus vampyrus (assembly GCF_000151845.1). NCBI lineage: Eukaryota > Metazoa > Chordata > Mammalia > Chiroptera > Pteropodidae > Pteropus > Pteropus vampyrus. The sequence goes on from NW_011888902.1 coordinate 2,541,563, forward strand.
GCTTCAGTGAGGTCTCTCAAAGATTCTCGCTTATTCTCTTCTCACTTGTCATAAAGATTAATGTGACTTTTAAAAATGCCTGCTGAAACGTCCCGTGTCCTGGCTTTTTGTCTGCAATAAGGTTATGAGTAGAAAGATTGAAAGAATTTAATTGAAGATGGCCCTGGATGTTCAAGATTATTTTAGAAGATTTACAGTTGTTTCTTTGCATTCGACATGTGCAAACGAAGCCATCGAGCCAATTAAAGCCAGTTTACGCTGACGGCACACGAAGGCAGAGTCTGCCAGCCTGGGCATTCTGCAAGTCTTAACGCATGGATCTGGCTGGGAGAGTTGGAGCATATTTTTTAAGTCTTGTTCAGGATTTGTAAAGGCTTTTCTTCCATGCTACCGTCCAATGTAAAGCATTATTTAGTAGAAGACTGAAAGCCCGACTTTGTGTTGATTTTTTAAGCCTTTCACAGAATGTAAATATAAAGAGCATTATCTGAGTGAGTTTACTGGAACTGTCTTGCTCAAGTTGAGTCTTAAATAATGATTTAAGAATCTCCCCCTTCGTTTGTCACGTGTTATGGTGTGTGAGAAAGCAGGAAAGCAGAAGCCAAGGATTAAGTTTGTTTATCTTAAAATTTTTAACTTATAGTCAATCATTTCATTTTCATGTGCTATGTCATGCTACAGCAATTGTTTTAATCCATCTCCTGCTGGCCATCCCAAACCTTTTGTGAAATCAATTTAATTTTGCCTTTTTGAAATTGCTTTCCACAAAGCAAGGGAAATAAAAAATTTGAAGCCAATATATGAATAATTACATCGAAATCCAACTATTTAGGTAGAGTTTGAGCTTTTATTTTTCTCTGTTGGCTCACAGTTTTGAGCATATTTGCCATGCAAGGCACTGGGCTAGATATATTTTGCAGGACACAAAAACACTTAGATTAAATGGGTCAATTAATTTTTTAACTAATTAATTAGTTATCTTCCTGCTTCGCTTTTGTCCTATTGCATAGCTGGTGAGATTTGTTTGGGAGAGCCGCTCATGATATACTGATAATTATCCTCATAAGCTATTATTCCGTGTTATAAAAGTTTCGTGATACGAAATCACACAATTATAATGTCCTTTAAAAAAAAACACCCTCCCCCCGCCAAAAAGAAAAGGTATAAATTTAAGCTAATATAAACTTGTCAGAGTTCCCTCTCTCGATTTCACACCAGGGTGTGGTGCGACGCAGCTGGGGAGCTGAGCTAATAAGTGTTGAAAAATGGAAAATGCTGCTTTATGGCGTCACATAAACTGGCGAAACGAAGACTTTTACCTCCACCCCATATTCGACAAACAAACGCCAAAATGTAGATGCTGTAAGAATGAAACTTTATGGTATTAGACCCGTGAGACAGACAGAATTGTCTTGTGGGAGTTTCTTTTTATGGAATACTATATGTAATAAGAAGTGGCATAACGTTTATAGAATCTAATCACTTTTTGTTCCTTTTTGAACCTCAAAGGGGTCATTTCTAGGAAAGCTATTGGGAACACTGCATAATGATCTATTTATCCAGTAGTGAAACAGGATTATGCCTTTTACAAGGAGACTGAGCTTTCTCTGACAATATAAATACTGTACTATGAATGCACAAATTGAGGAATTTGAGGAACATGACGTTCAACAAATATTTATTGAATACTATAATAGAGTTTCAAAGACTGGTGTTAAGTGCTCTTGTGTGATTTTCATTAAATGATACAATCAGGATCCAGCTGCTTTTCTTGGGCTGGTTTGTTTCCTCGTGGCCAGTCACTCACTCACTCACTAGCCATTCATTTGACAATCGATCAGCAAACATCCTATTGCAAGCTTATCGTGTCCAAGTCACACAGGCCTACTTAATCGTGAGAACTTTACCATTAGAGCAAGATATCACAGATTTCTCATGAGAAGAAATCTCTTAACTAGGTGCTAGAAATCAACTCGATGAAGCCAGAGCAAGGTAAGCAAGGAAACAGAGGCAAGAGCGTCCACCGCCAGGCGACATCTTCCCCCACATTGGACTTCGGTGAAAAGACGGGAGATGGAGTAGCTCGAGGTCCTATCCTAACACCTACAAGTGCTGTCCGAGTCCAGTGGCTAGAAATTTCTGATTACCATATGTGGAGAACTGTGACTGTCTCTTCTACATATACCTTCCCTGATCTTCTCTCGCCTCTAAACTTCTGAAAATGTTATCTGTAACCTTTTTAGAGGAGTTAATGATATTTACCTTATATTATAGATACGCACACCTCTTGTCTCCCTACTAAACAAACACACCTTAAGGGCAAAGTCTGATACATCTTTCACCCACCAACAGTATTTAGCAGAGTGCATTATGGATAGTCTCCATCATTTGGTTGAATAAACGACTTCAGTGGACTCAACCAACATGTAATCAAATACTTATAGCATCAGACTATATTTATTATAGTAGTATAAAGACAGAACTATAAATGTTAATTGAGAAAAATAAGAAGCATAGCTAATATTTGGGAGAAGTACCACTTGGATGGTCTAAACCATGTGCCGATTAATAAATAATAGAATGAAATGAGGGAATACTGATCATAACTCTTAAAATGTGCAATGACATGAAGACGTCAGTAAAAAGTGACCTTTTCCAAAATTTTCAGAGTATTCGAGTATATTTTATTGGACGCGATGGAAGACTACGGTTACATGAGCTGAGTTGTATTAGCGTTTTTCTCTTACATAATTTAATCAAATGCATCACTGGAGTATTTTCCTCATAAACTAATGCCAATTCTGCAAATGGCAGAAGATTTCCAGGAAGAAATCTATCCCCTCTCACTATTATTACTCTCAATGTTACTTCTGCTGAGTCAGGATTCAGTTTACCATTACGTACAGCAAAACTGTAGACAGGAAGGATTTTGATTACTTGTAGTAGGTTCTAGCTATTAAGCAGATAGCTTTAAATTGTATCTTATCTCTCATCACTCTGTTGTTCTACTCTGAGCTACAGAAAGGAAATGTAGGTTTTTTTTAAGAATATAGACTTATCAATTATCTTCCTTACGATTGCTCAGGATATAGCTGGCAGTCGACCAGTGCTGTTGACACTTTTAACTAACTTAGTTAAGTTTAATGAAAGACTCTACTCTATCCCCGGGTAATAGTTACTAACTCTGGGGTATCCCACTAAACTTCTAGGATGACTAAGAATGTAAAGGCGGCTTACCACCTACCTACGTCATGTCCGGGAAGCTAACACTGATTTCTGATTTCACTCCTGAAGAGAAGATTATTACAGTTTTCTCTTTTTAAAGACTCAGACTGTTCACATTTGGGGAGTGGTGAATACGGGACAATTTTACATCTATCATAGGACATCTAGACACATAAACGATCACTGATTTTGTATCACTTGCCATGAGATTTTTTTCAGCCACTCGAACTCAAATGATGGCCATGGCAACACAGCTTTGCTGGGCTAGGCACAAAACACACCCGAGGCTTGGGGGCTTACAAGGGTCACCTGCAAACAGCAAGGCCTGCCAGAAACACTCTCAGGGATGCCACACGCACTTTTTCAAACAGCGTGAGAGGTGGGCAAGAAACTTCAGCAGAACATCTTGGAATGGAGTCACGCGGAATGCGGTGACATCTTTTGAGGAAAGGATTTCATCAACCACAGGTCAAAAATGACAATAATTACAAACAATGACAACCTCAGAGGATAGCTGCCACCGTGGCAAATGAAAGCCCTCTCTTCAAAGGGCTTCGTTTTAAGCTTCAGATGCCCAAATAATTGCCACGATTAGCATAATCTTTGAATATAAAGAGCAAGCTTTTTTTTTTTTTCCTAATGTGTATGTAATACAGATCACTACCTAAGAATATCTATTTGGTTCTTTACAGTATTTGTGTGCTGCTTTCTTAAGCTCACATGAATCTTTGAAATGAAATCTCTAGAGAAGCTTCTAGCATTAACCCTTTTAGAAATGCCTGAGAGATGGTGGAACACGGTTAAGAAATGGTTGCTACTGAGTACGAAGAGAATGGCTGACCTTTTAATATCACACTCTATATTTTACTTCTTTTTTTAATTCTTTACTCAGAAATGAACAAGCCGCCTTAATGACATTACGAGGGACGCCTGCTGCTCTGCACAAAGCAAATCTTGCAGGGAAGAAAAAAATGCTTGCACCTCGTGTTTATGGCCAGGGCCACGGGTCAAAATGCAAATAACATCCTGTGGGAACTGAAACAATCAAGAGGTTTCATGTGCATTTTTATGTTTTCTGCAAGTTCGTGTTAAGACAAAGAACATATTTTTTGATAGTTCATGGGACCAAGAAATGGCTTATAGACAACGATGAGATGCGAGACTATACCGGTATCAAAGGAACAAGGAATTTGCCTTCTCTACTTCTATGCTAGTGTCTTCTCTGAATAAGCAACAAGTTGGCGGTAGCCATTACCCCAAGTGGCTTCCAGATGTTAACCATGTGACCGAACAGCACTATTCCGTGAGAAGAGTGACAAGAGAGAGAACTCGTTAGTGTATTCGACGATGTTAATAACCATGAAACATGATTTTTTTTGTCTATCAACTCCACCTGCACGATGTAAAAAACTCAATAACCTGCATAAATAAGATACTTTTTTGTTCTGGGGAAGATGAAGATTTAAATGTATATAGCATATGTGAATCTACTCCTTAGGGGGAATAAAAGAAAAAAGTAACTTAATGAAAGCTGATCACTATTTATCTTTTAATGTTTTAATTTCTTTAGTCTTAAAATTTTACTCTATGCTGTATAGAAAGGGATAGACAGTCTCATAATCTATGTTAAGAAATTACAAGCCCTTTTAATACTTTACATAGCGTAGGCAAAAAAAATCGCCATTAAATTGTTTTCAGTCTACGTTGAATATTGATGCACTTAACATTTTTTGTTAAGAAAAATAAGTAATTCGTACTTTTGTAAAGGAAGGTATGTACTTTTTCCTGCTTTCTTGAAATTATATTACTAAAAACAAGTGCCAGCAGACTTCATGGGTGGCATGTCTCACTGAGAAGCAAGACATGAATCAATATTTTTATTACAGTCAACCCACTTGTCTTCATAAACAAAATATTATTAATGTTTTTCCACTTAGACTTCAATGTTTTTAAGAAGAATATACAAATCATTAGAAGTGAGAAATAAATTATACAGGTAAATAGCTTTTCAAAGACCATCCTTGGTACAAATCAAAGCAAGTTGAGATTGTTAGTTAAGTTTCCAAAAGCTGATGTTTAGTGTGTTTTTTTTTTAATGTAAATTATTGAGTAGGTTGCTTGTTCATCTCTTGTACTTTTTCTATTAACACAGCTGTAGTTAATGATATTTTGATCATCCTTTGTTTACTATGAATTCTATGGTAACCATGTAAATATAAACTAATGGGGAATATGGAAGAAAAATTAAGTGAAAATTCTTTCTCTTTATACACACACACTCACTCACTCTTTCTCTCCCTGTCTTTGTTTCTCTCTCTGTCTCTGTCTCTGTCTCTCTCTGTCTCTCTCTGTCTGTCTGTCTCTCTCTCTCCCACCCCCCACCCCCACAGCCTGCCTTCAAGAAAGAGAATAATCACAAAGTATTCAGCACAGTGGCGATATTAAATAAAAGCTCTTTATTTCTGTTGATTGTTTTTAGGCCCATAGTGTGGAAGGAAGGAATGGGAATGACAGAAAAGTAAATGGTCAAATGTGAAAACGCTACATGTAGTGGGAACCCGACTTGCTGTAGGAATAGGTATAAAGGACATTTGAGCCTAGAACAGGAAATATAAACTCAAAGAGTTTAAGGTCCCTAGAACTGAAGCAATGGCTATGTTAAAATTTATGATCTCATACGATCATTCCTTTCTAAAGAGTTTAGTTCTGTTTCATAAGAATTCAGGACCTTTAAGTTTTCCTTAGCTTTTTTTGGTTGTTTGTTTTTTCATAAATGACTAAGGGTAATGTATAAAGAAACTTAGGTTGTTAATTTATAAAATTTTAATAATTAACCAACACTGAGTCATTTTATCCAGTACGTGTGTATTCTTTGTGTACATGTGTTTCTCTGTTTCTCAGAATGATGCAACAGATAAAAAGCAACCAATGGATATGATGTGATGCTCAAGAATGAGTAAAACAGAAAAATGTAGAACCGCGCGTCTATACAACTATCATTATTTCATTGAACTGTAAGCTTTGAAAATACCAAATATACTATTCTAAATGGCTAATCTTTTAATCATTTCTTTAAAGCCAACAAGTGTGACCTAAAGCATTGTAGAGCAGCGAACCAAGCTCAGATCTGAACAGTTTCCTGTTAGATCCCAAGAGATTTCAAAACGCTGCAAAATGGGAGTTTTTTCTTTTTTTGCTTTTATTTTGTTTCCTTGCTTTTCTTAGTTCAGACATGGAAGTTACCAGAAGGGAGTGCGTCAACAATGGGCATATAGACTGGCTGACAGCAAATGAGTAGCAACAACAACATTAAGAGATACACAGAGAATAAAAGAATGCATCAATACAAATCTTCCAGAGATAATATCCCCAAGTTCAACAGGTCAAAAGATCCACCATAAAAGCAGCAAACAACCATCCTGAAACTTAATTACATTTCAAAGTAATGCAGTCCCATGAAAAGAACAAAACATTTTTGTTCAATAGTTTGCCTACCAGATGGCATTTCTAAATATAGTCCTCTAAAACCTTCTGTTTTTTCTATAAATAAAGATGAAAGGAATAGCAACAATAGCTAAGTACTGAAATCACTGGAAATAAAAGAGCACTTTGATTAGGTTTGGAAGAATCTGGCTGATTCTAATAATGATCCCGAATCTGGGAAGGCTCAAGTTCTAGATGAAACTCAGAATCCCAACCTTCAGGTGCTACTCGGCCTGGCGGTCAGTCAGGTGTTGGGCCAAACTAGGAACCAATACCAGGAGACCTGGGGGAATCTGAAGAAACACAGGAACTTCTAATAAACAGAGACTACAGGGTTGAAGTCTAAATCCTAGTTTTGTTTTGTTTTTAAATAAAACAGGTGGGACGTGTCCTGTCTTATTTTTGTGAGTTAATGTGTAAATGAGGGTAATGGTTAAGGACCTATTCTCTGGAGTCACCCCAACCCCACGTGTGAGTCCAAACGCTACCGATGACTGACACTATAACCATGAGCCAAGTTCTTTACCTCTCCGAGCCTCCCTGGCAAAATTAGATAGTAATAGTACAGAGTATTATGGGAATTATGTCAGTGCTTGGCACCTGAGGTCTAATGAACTTCAGCTGCTTATTATTATTATGAGCAATAATAACCATCACTGTTAAATAATCGTTTCTGATTTTTTGCTGTCTCAAAAGCATGGAATCATGTGTACCAAAGTTTTCCGGCAGTAAATAGA